>NW_019945253.1:76931-79922 GCF_002910315.2 Salvelinus sp. IW2-2015
CCTACAAACAGGTCCCCGCTACTCTCTATGAAATCACCCCACGTCTTATTGCCGTGAAGTGACAACAACAAACACAACACGCAGCTTAGCTCAGCCCATCTGATTATACAATCAATCATCGTTGGCTGTCTATAATGAGAGAGAAAAAGACTGAGCATTGCCAGACAGAGGAGAAATGAGAGAGAGACAAGGGAGGAGGGGCCAGGGGTGGTGAGAGAGAGAGAGCAGAGAAGAGAGGAGACAGAAGGGAGGGAGGGAGGGCCAGGGAGAGAGAGAGGACAGGAGAGACAGGTGAGTGAGGGCCAGGGGCAGGATAGAGAGAGAGACAGAAAGGGAGAGAGAACAGAGAGGGAGGAGAGGGCCAGGGGGGAAGAGAGAGAGAAAGAGAAGAGTGAGAGAGACAGAAGAGGGGAGGGAGGGCCAGGGGGAGAGAGAGGAGGAGAAGAGCAGAGGAGGGAGAGAGATATATTTTTATGTGGTCTGTAAGTGAGTTCAACCAAAGAAAAAAAAAAAAAAGATACTACATTCAACAGGTGACCTCTAACTTGACATCGTGTGTGATAATCTGAGTCATAAACAGGACAGCGGCTGGGAGGTCTGCTTGTATAATTATCAGAGTGGAATAAAGGAACCGAGTCTGGATGAGGCGTGCTCTGATTGATCTAGTTACCTGTGCAGGTTATCACCAGGTCCATCTGACGAATGATTCATTCAGCTTCACCACCTGCGAACCCACTCCATGCTGTAGAAAAAAGCAAAACAAAAATAACTAAACACATCTCTCTTTTTAAAGACACATTACTGAGGGCAAGTTCCAGCCACTCACCAGCCCTGCAGGGCACAGATGGGTCTATCTCTGTGATGCAGACGATGGCTCCCAGGGGCCTTCAGAGCATAACAGCAACCCTTCCCCACCTACAGGACAGAGGACAGCCCAGTACAGCACTCGCAAATCTATGTTCAAATGCCATTACATCGACTTTTGAAACTAAGGTGTCAGCCACGGTCATCAGAATCAAGAATCTAGAATCAGAAGGACTCTACCTCTCCGTAACCACACACCACCACCTGTTTACCCCAAACATCAACACAGTGGTCCTCTTCAAACTACAGCAAAGAGAAAGTAACAATTACAAATCAGACATGATCCATTTATAAATTACAAACAAAACCATCACACACTTTTTTGTGAGAAAAACATGTAGTATTAGGTTTTAAAGTCCACACCGTCCAGGATGGACTCTCTGCAGCAGTAGAGGTTGTCAAACTTCTGCTTGGTAACCGAGTCGTTGACATCATGGCCGGGACACACAGCTTGCCTGCCTTGGACAGCTGGTCAACCTGAGAAGTAAAGGATGTAAAAAATGAGAAGAATTCCTTTAGTTGAACCACAGACTAACAGGGGATCAACTGACCAATCACACGGACGTCTCTCCTTGCTGTGGATGTATGTTGACGATAAGTTTGTGGAAGGATCTCTTTCTCACCTGTGGACTCCAGTGACACTCTCCTCCACGATGTCCCTGTAGCCTTCTTAAACACGCTGGGGTACTTCTTATAAACCCAGTGGGTCAGATCCCCTCCGTCATCCAAGATCTACAGTAACACAAACACAGGAAGAGAACGGTAGCAGAGCAGACGGTGGACTCAAACAATAGTGACATCTGTCTGCAATTAAGTCTGCATACTAAATTAGAGATATCTTGCTGCATTAAGTCTGCATACTAAATAGAGACATCTGCTGCATTAAGTCTGCATACTAAATAAGGTGCGGAAGATAAGTGACGGATGGAAACAGAAGCCTCCACAAATACAGACAAGCAATTTCAATAATTTCAAATCAATCAAAATAAGCCTCCACAATGTGTGAGAGTCTCATGACTACACGACAAATGTCAAGTACATTATTAAGGGATGGTTTAGTCATTAGGTACCATGTTGGCCTGCCAGCCTTCCGTGTTGACACAGCGGTCGATGCACCACCAAAAGTCATCCTCTGACTCGCCCTTCCACGCAAACACAGGCACACCTGTAGGGGAGAGGAGAGAGAGGGGGAGGCTAGCACTTATTATGGCTGGGAGGGCTAGAAGGAGAGAGAGAGAGTAGGAGAGAGAGGGGGAGGCAGCACTTTAATGGTGGGAGGGGCTAGAGGAGAGAGAGGCAGTAGGGAGAGAGGGGGGTGTAACACTTATTATGTGGGAGGCTAGAAGAAGAGAGAGAGAAGAGGGGGTAGACTTTGGCTGGAGGGCTAGAAGGAAGAGAGAGAGTGGAGAGGAGAGGGGGAGGCTAGGACTTTTGCTGGGAAGGCGGAAGGAGAGGAAGAGAAGGAGAGAGGGGGAGAGAATTTATGGCTGGGAGGGCTAAAGGAAGAGAGAGAAAGAGAGAGAGAGAGGGGGAGGCTAGTTATTAATGGTGGGAGGGCTAAGAAGGAGAGAGAGAGTAGAGGCGAAGAGGGAGGCTAGCACTTATTATGGTGGGAGAGGCAGAGAGGGATAGAAGGAGAGAAGAGAGTAGGAAGAGAGAGGAGAGAGAGAGAGGAGAGAGAGAAGAGAGGAGCAAGAGAGAGAGAGAGAGAGAAGGAGAGACATAGAAAACTGAAAGAGAGAGAGGAAGTATGATAGGTTTCCTACTGTCAGCAGTTTCTCCGCAGGAGCAGCCAACCCTTCGTTCTGGGTAGAGGTAGATGTTAAAGGCTGTCCAAACGAACCACCGAGCCCAAGAGAACCAGGGTCTCAAAGAACCTGAGGGGGGGGGGGAAAATACACAAACACACCCATAACGCTTAGTTCTGCAAGGAGCAGTACTTTCTTGGGTTTACTATGGATCTCCCCCCCATTAGTCCTGCAAGGCAGCTACTCTTCCTGAGGTTCTCTATGGATCCCATTGTCACGATGCCAGCCTAACTTTTCTCTCTAGGTTTACCTATCGGGATCCCATTACTTCCTGAAGCGCAGCACGCTACTGCTTATACTCTTCTCAGTTTTATTAAGG
>NW_019945254.1:0-5737 GCF_002910315.2 Salvelinus sp. IW2-2015
ATCTCACTGTAACCCCTCCAGGGTCTCTGTTCTCCTACTAATCTCACTGTAACACCCCCTCCAGGTCTCTGGATTCTCTACTATCTGCACGTAGACTTCCCCTCCAGGTGTCTGTTCCCTAATCCTAAACTCACTGTAATCCCCCCTGCCAGGTCTTCTGGATTCTCCTACTAATCTCACTGCACCCCCCTTGCCAGGTGTCTGTTCACCTACTAATTTCAGCTGGTATCCCCCCCAGGTCTCTGTTCTCCTACTAAGTTCTCACTGTAACCCGCTCTCAGGTTCTGTTCTCCTACCTAATTCTCACTGTAACCCCTCTAGGTCTCTGTTCCTTCTATAATGCTCACTGTAACCCCCTCAGGTCTCGTGTTTCTCCTACTAATCTCACTAACTCCCCTCCAGGCTCTGTTCTCCTAACTAATCTCACTGTACCCCCCCTCCAGGTCTTCTGTTCTCCTACTATCTACTGGTAACCCACCCATGGTCCTCTAGTTCTCCACTTGATCTCACTGCGAACCCCCTTCCAGGTGCTCTGTTCTCCTAGCAGATGCTCACTGTTTAACCCCCCTCCAGGTCTCTTGTCTCCTACTGAATCTCACTGGCAACCCCCTTCCAGGTTGTCTGTCACCTACTAATACTCACTGTACCCCTCCAGGGTCTCTGGTTCTCCTACTAATCTTCACTGTAACCCCTCCAGGTCTGTTCTCTCCTACGTAATCTTCACTGTAACCCCCTTCCAGGTGCTGTTCTCCTATAATCTCACTTGTAAACCCCTCCATGGTCTCTGTTCTCCTACTAATTGCTCACTGTACCCCCTCAGGTCTCTGTTCCTACTAATACTCACTGTACCCTCCAGGTTTCTGTTCTCCTACTAATCTTCACTGTAACCCCCCTCCAGGTCTCTGTTCTCTACATGCTCACTGTTAACCTCCTCCAGGTCTCTGTTTCTCACTACTAATTCACTGTCCTCCTCCAGGTGTCTGTTTCCCTAAATCCTCACTGTAACCCCTCTCCAGGTCTCTGTTCTGAACCTACGTAACAGAGAAGAGGAACTGCCCCTCCTATCCTTCAGGATATAATCAATACTACCACGCAACCCGAAGTACTCCGTTCTGCACCTCTGGTTCTCTGGCCCTTGTCCACTCTCCACGGGAGGGGCATCTCCGCTCAGCCAAGCTCTTCTCCCCCCCCCAGTCTGTACTGTTACTGATAGTTGCATTTTATCAATAACTCTAGGCTACCCTGACGTGATATGTTGGTTGTCCACCTACTATCTGAAAGATGAAATAACTAACTACTGTGATATAGTGGGTTGTCCAACCTAAGCTATCTAAGATAATATACATACTACTGTGATTATGTGTTTGTCCCACCTAGTATCTTGAAGATGAATACTCCACTACTGGATTATTGGTTGTCACCTTAGCTATCTGAATGATGAAGTATCACTTAATAACTTGTTGATATGTGGTTATTCCCACCTAGCTATCTGAGATGAATAATACTACACTACCTGTGATAGTTGTTGGTTGTCACCTAAGCCATTCTAAGATGAATTGTAACTAAAACTGTAAATCGCTCTGGATAAGAGAGTCTGCTCAATGAAAATGTTGAATGAAATAAGAATTGACTACCAAAAAACAGATCACCACAGACTTGTTTTAATCATGATAGTGTCGAGGTCAAGAAGTCACGTGGTGTGTGTGGGTGTGTGTTAGTGTGGTGGTTGTGTGATGTGTGTTGTGTGTGTGTGGTGTGGTGGGTGTGTGTGTCATACCTGGTCCAGAGCAGTCCAGGCCTGGCTGAGGCCCCGGTCACACACCCACCAGAGCTGCTAGCATCAGTCTCCTCTTACTGGCCCCGCCCACTCACAGCCTCACATGGTAAGACGTGACAACTGCACCAGCCCCAGAGCTACCCGCCGACAACGCCCGCAAGCGGTACATTCTGGAGAGAGAGATGAGAGAGAGGTTAAAACGCAGAGGTGGCAAGAATGTTCTCACATGGAGATGTGACTGTAACATTTTGTTAAATGTTCATCAAATGTCTTGGATACACCAGAAAGTAGAAGGTAGGTCTTTACAAATACATTTTTTGGGAATATATTTAAAGAACACTTTCCCCGAATAGCTTGGTATATGATTAAACGACTCAAAGACTTGTGAAACACAATCTCAGAGAGCTATAACTGCTACTCACAATCCATCAGAGAGTTGTACTGCTACTCACAATCCCATCAGAGACGTTAACTGTAAGTCACATATCCCATCATGATGAGCTGTAACTGCTATCAATAATCCCTCAGAAGAGCTGAACTGCTATAATCCCACAGAGAGCTGTAACTGCTTACTCATAATCCCATCAGAGAAGCTGTAACTGCTACTCTCATAATCCCATCGAGAGCTGTAAGCTGCTACTCACAATCCATCAGAGAGCTGCTTACAATAATCCCATCAGGAGAGCTGTAACTGATACCTCATAATCCCATCAGAGAGCTGTCAACTGCTACTCATACATCCATCAGAAGAGCTGACTGCTACCCTCATGACTCCACGAGAGAGCTGTAACTGCTACTACAATCCCATCAGAGAGCTGTACTGCTCCATAATCCATCAGAGAGCTTACTGCTACTCAATAAATACCGCATCAGAGAGACTGTAACTGCTACTCCACAATCCATCAGAATGAAGCTGTAACTGCGTACTCATAATCCATCAGAGAGCTGTAACTGGTACTCAAATCCCATCAGAGCTGTAACTGCTACTCACAATCCCAGTCAGAAGCAGCTGCTCAAATCATCAGAGGATGCTGCTCATAATCCCATCAGAGAGCTGTACTGCTACTCATAATCCCATCAGAGAGCTGTAACTGCTACTCATAATCCATCAGAGCTGTAACTGCTATCATAATCCCATCAGAGAGTGTAACTGCTACTCATAATCCATCAGAGAGCCTGCTCATAATCCCATCAGAGAGTCACTGCTCAATACACAATCCCATCAAGAGAGCTGTAACTGCTATCACATAATCCCCATCAAGAGAGCTGTAATGCTGAACTCATAATCCATCAGAGAGCTTGTAAACTGCGTTACTTATAATCCCCATCAAGAGAGCTGTAACTCTGAGTATCTCCATTCAGAGAGCGTGTAACTGCTACTTCAATCCCATACAGAGAGTGTTAACTGCTACCATAATCTCCATCAAGAGAGCTGTAACTGCTTACCATTGAATCCATCAGAGGCAGCTACTCATAATCCCCGATCAAGAGCTGTAACGCTACCGCAGAATCCCATCAAGAGAGCTGTAATTGTCTGACCCATAACCATCAGGAGCTACTCATAATCCCATCAGAGCAGCTGTAACTGCTTACTCATAATCTCCATCAAGAGCTGGTACTGCTCCCATAATCCGATTCAGAAGCTGTAATGCTGCTATCTTATTACATTCCCATGCAGAGAAGATGTATACTGCGTAAAGCTCACCATCCCATCAAGAGGCTGGTAACTGCTAGGTCATAATCCATTACAGATGAGTCTGTAATACTGCTTATCATAAGTCCCATCAGAGAGTTGTTATGCTACTTCTAATCCCTATCAGAGAGATGCTAACTGTTTTCTAGTCGTAAGTCCCATCAAAGAGTCTGTAAACGTGCTACTCACAATCCTTACACGAGAGCTGTGACTGCTAACTCACAAATCTCCATTCAGAGAGCTGTATATGCTAACCCATAATCCAGTCAGAGAGCTGTATATCTTTGCTTACTCGATATTACATCCCATCAGGAGTAGGCTTGTATACTGCTATTTATCCCATTCCAGAGAGGTGTATACTGCTGAGTCTATAATCCCATCAGAGAGCTGTAACGCTTACTCAATCCCCCAGAGAGTTTTAGCTGTGGTACTCTTCATAATCATCAGAGAGCTGTAACTGTTATTCATCCCAGCTAAAAGTTGTCAATGAATAGCTCATGCTCATTATTCATCTAATAAAATCTGTCAACAATGAAGTGGGATATTCATAGCAGACAGTCCTTTGCGTTTGAAAGCCACGTGGCGTGCCAAGTATAGATTTATAGGTGCCAACTGCGCTGGGCCTAGCACTGCTACACACCATATCCCCATCTCCCCGCAGCACAGGCTCCTCCCCCAGAATGAACAGATGAATATAATAGAACCTAAAAATAAAGTCCTCTAGCRTTAGTCCACACGTTGAGTCCCCTCTGAAAATGTCTTTTGGGCCCATCACTGCGACACTACGACATTACTTRGTGCAAAGCTAACACACACACTAAAAGAATGGTGCGAGAGGGAATAMCAGCTGTTTTATAGGCTCTTGACCAATTCTGCTGTTGTGCATAACATAAAATAAAACATTTGCACTGACTTTTGTACATCATGTTTTTGCCATCGTTTCCTATGACCGAAAAGAGCATCCTGTTGCCTAGTCACTTTACCCCTACCTACAATTTAAAAAAAAACAACATTCCAGGTGAAGCTGGTTGAGAGAATACCAAGAGTGTGCAAAGCTGTCAAAGCAATGGGAGGCTACTTTAAAAGAATCTCAAATATAAACTACATTTTGATTTGTTTAACACTATTTTATTGGTTACCATATGATTCCATGTGTCATTTCATAGTTTTGATGTCAGTTTCTCCCCCTGCATTGTTGGGAAGGGCCCGTAAAGCCTTTCGCGGTTAGTCTACACATGTTGTTTACGATACGTGAAAAAATTTAAATTTGACACACACATGCTACCAACCCTTTTGCCTTTGCTAGCCAATCAATAGCTTAAAAAAAAAAAAAAAACATCCTGGATTCCTTATCAATTTAAATGAATAAACACAGGAGAAGGAATGTATCCCGATACGCCTCTGGTGAAAAGTAGTTGACTATATAGGGAGTCGTTTGGGATCACAGCCAAACCTATATATGAGTTGGTGGTCAGGTCACAGTAAACCAATTCGTAACAGTGCTTGGGCTAGGCTTATCTCTAAAAACTTCATTTGGAACATGACTCATTTAAAATTTGTTCCAGTGTCACGGCAAGATGATTAACAATTAAAGAGAGGTCCCCCTTGTGATGTCTCTGTGGCTCCAGTATTCCTGTGATCTACACACACACACACACCTCAATGCATCATGCCCTCCGAGGTCGTAGCCACCTGTCGATATTCCATTACCGATCCAGGCCCCGACTGTCACACTCACTGATTCAGCAGAAAGAAAGAAAATAAATAAAAAATAACCACGCGGAATATGCTAATTGGACGATCGGTAGTCCATGACAACGGGGACAGGGTCTCTAAGGGCATTAGGAGAGGTGCTGTTTAAAACAGGACAGAGAGACAGGTGAGGATCTACTATAGTAGCAGGGACACAAGGCCTGCTGGGGTAGGATTACTATATAGCAGGGAACACAAGGCCTGCTGAGGTAGGATAATACTATAGTAGCAGGGACACAAGGCCTGCTGGGGTAGGATCTACTATAGTAGCAGGGCACACAAGGCCTGGTGGGGTAGGATCTACTATAGTAGCAGGGACACAAGGCCTGCTGGGGTAGGTCTACTAATAGTAGCAGGGACACAAGGCCTGCTGAGGTAGATCTACTATAGTAGCAGGGACACAAGGCCTGCTGGGTAGGATTACTATAGTAGCAGGGACACAAGGCCTGCTGGGGTAGGATCTACTATATGAGCAGGGACACAAGGCCTGCGTGGGGTAGGATCTACTATAGTAG
>NW_019945254.1:7617-19771 GCF_002910315.2 Salvelinus sp. IW2-2015
GTATTCCCACCACAGAGAGGACATTGTGATCCGATACAAAGGTAAGAAAGGTTTGAAATTGTTGTCAAAATTATATCTGTTTGGGCTTTGGGCTTCTTATTTTTTACCCAATTGGTAGTTACAGTCTTGTCCCGTCGCTGCAACTCCCGTACGAACTCGAGAGAGGCGAAGGTCGAGAGCCGTGTGTCCCCTGAAACGCAACCCAGCCAAGCCGCACTGCTTCTTGACACAATGCCCGCTTAGCCCGGAAGCCAGCCGCACCAATATGTCGGAGGAAACACTGGCACACCTGGCGACCGTGTCAGTGTGCATGCGCCCGGCCCGCCACAGGAGTCCCTAGTGCGCGATGGGACAAGGACATCCTGGCCGGCCAAACCATCCCCTAACCCGGATGACGCTGGGCCAAGTGTGCGCCGCGACATCCTGGTTCGAGTCCAGGCTCTCTCTAGTGGCACAGCTAGCACAGCGATGCAGTGCCTTAGACCACTGCGCCACTGGAGAGGCCCCTGTTTGGGCTTCTTGCAGTCAATAAGCAAATTATAAACTGGGTGGTTCGAACCCTGAATGCTGATTGGCTGACAGTCGTGGTATATCAGTCCGTATACCATGGGTTTGGCCGTGGTATATCAGTCCGTATACCATGGGTATGACAAAACATAGATTTTTAGTGTTCTAATTAAGTTGGTAACAAGCTTATAAAATAGCAATAAGGCACCTCGGGGTTTCTGGTATATGGCCAATATAGCACGGCTAAGTGCTATATCCAGGCACCTCGCGTTGCGTCGTATATAAGAACAACCCTTAGCTGTGGAATATTGGCCATATACCACACCCCCTCAGACTTTATTGCTTAATTATGTACCGGCCCCCCGACCATCRGCTCAAGAAGAAAAAAAAATCCCAGGCTGAATGTAATTGAGTAGACTATAGTATCCGTCTACCTGCTACAGAGACAGATAGAACTACAGTTGAAGTCGGAAGTTTACATACACTTAGGTTGGAGTCATTACAACTCGTTTTTCAACCACTCCACAAATGTCTTGTTAACAAATTATAGTTTTGGCAAGTCGGTTAGGACATCTACTTTGTGCATGACACAGAATTTTTCCAACGATTGTTTACAAACAGATTATTTCACTGTATCACAATTCCAGTGGGTCAGAAGTTTACATACACTAAGTTGACTGTGCCTTTAAACAGCTTGGAAAATTCCAGAAAATTATGTCATGGCTTTAGAAGCTTCTGGTAGGCTAATTGGCATCATTTGAGTCAATTGGAGGTGTACCTGTGGATGTATTTCAAGGCCTACCTTCTTTGCTTGACATCATGGAAAAATCTAAAGAAATCAGCAAAGACCTCAGAAAATAAATTGTAGACCTCCACAAGTCTGGTTCATCGTTGGGAGCAATTTCCAAATGCCTGAAGGTACCATGTTCATCTGTACAAACAATAGTACGCAAGTATAAACACCATGGGACCACGCAGGCGTCATACTGCTCAGGAAGGAGACGCGTTCTGTCTCCTAGAGATGAACGTACTTTGGTGCAAATCAATCCCAGAACAACAGCAAAGGACCTTGTGAAGATGCTGGAGGAAACAGGTACAAAAGTATCTATATCCACAGTAAAACGAGTCCTATATCGACATAACCTGAAAGGCCGCTCAGCAAGGAAGAAGCCACTGCTCCAAAATCGCCATAAAAAATCCAGACTACGGTTTGCAACTGCACATGGGGACAAAGATTGTGCTTTTTGGAGAAATGTCCTCTGGTCTGATGAAACAAAAAATAGAACTGTTGGCCACATCATGAACTTCGTATTTTTGAGAAACAAGGGAAGGCTTGCAAGCCGAAAAACACCATCCCAACCGTAGCACGGCGGTGGCAGCAATCATGTTGTGGGCTGCTTTGCTGCACGAAGGGACTGGTGCACTGCACAAATAGATGGCATCATGAGTAGAGAAACTATGATGGGATATATTTGAAGCACATAAGACATCAGTCAGGAAGTAAGCTTGCGTCACAAATGGGTCTTCCAATGGACATGATCCCAAGCATACTTCCAAAGTTGTGGCAAAAGCCTATACAGGTACACACAAAGCGATAAGATTGAAGTAGGCCATCACAAAGCCACTGACCTCAACCGCATAGAACATAGTGGGCAGAACTTGAAAAAGCGTGTGCACAGACACACTAGCTAGCACAAGGAGCCTACAAACCTGACTCGTAACCCAGCTCTTCAGGAGGCGATATGGTCAAAATTTCACCCAAACTCTTTGGTGGAAGCTTTGGAGGACAACCCGAACATTTGACCCAAGTTAACCTTTTGTCAATAGGGGGGACTGTTGCACAATATTTTTTTTTACCATTTCCAAATTAAACTGCCTCGTACTCAATTCTTGCTCGTACATAGTTTCTAAACCGTGATGAATTATGTCTGTGGATGGAACAAACTCATTCTACAGCACTTTTCCTGCCAGGAGGGAGATTTCAGAATCTTGGCCTCTGTTCCCAGGTCAGTTTAAGTCCCTGTGAATGCGTGGGGCTACAAACACTGCCTACGCCTCCTCTAGATGTCAGTAAGTGGTGACAATTGAATGGGCGTCGATTGCGCAATCTGGGACTTTATATAAGCCAAGTACCTTTCTTTTCTGCCCTGCGCTTGCACGCACGATGGACGTCGAGGACTGGCCTCCTTCCAAGCTTTGGTTAGCAAGTTCTATATCCCCGCGTCATTTTATTCGTTATAGGTGTTAAGACATCATAAGGTAGTTATTTAAACCGACTTATTAGCAGTGTTATTGCGATTTTCTGGCATTTCTTTGTGACGCACTTTCAAGAGTTGGACACTTTTCCGGTACATGCCGAACGTTAGTGGCATTTCGACAAGGACAAGAGGACATATTTCGACCAAAAGACGTTAGTTCTGGACAACGGAACACTTTTCCCAAGATCTGATGCGAGTTCATCTAGAAGTAAGAACTATTTATGCTGATTAAATCGTTGTCTGTTGAAAAATGTTAATGGCAAGCGGCCATTAAGTTTGGTAGCCGCTTTAGCGCACCTTGTATTGCGCAGTAAGGTTAATTTTAAAAATGTAATTCAGCGATTGCATATTAGAACTAATTTGTCTTTCAAGTGCTGTCCACCCTGTATTTTTTAGTCAAGTTTCTGATTATTTATTGATTAGACTAGTGTGTCTTTCCAAGATGGCGCCGACATTCTGACCAGCTTGGCTACTTTTCTCATTGTATAACCACGATTTTTTGTGGCTAAATATGCACATTTTCGAACAAACTGCTAATATGTATGTTGTAATATGATGTTACAGGAGTGTCATCTGAAGAAGTTCTGAGAAGGGTTAGTGAAAAATTTAATATTGGTGGGATAACGTAATCCGCTCTTTTGCCTTGAATCAATGCTGGGTAATGTTTGCACATGTGGTATGCTAATATAACGATATATTGTGTTTTCGCTGTAAAACACTTAGAAAATCTGAAATATTGTCTGGATTCACAAGATCTGTGTCTTTCAATTGCTGTACGCTGTGTATTTTTAAGAAATGTTTTATGATGAGTAATTAGGTAATACACGTTGCTCTCTGTAGTTATTCTAGTCGAGTTGTGATGGTGGCTACAATGGTAAACTATGATTTATACCTGAAATATGCACATTTCTCTAACAAAACATATGCTATACAATAAATATGTTATCAGACTGTCATCTGATGAAGTTTTCTTGGTTAGTGGCTATTTATTTCTTTATTTGGTCGAATTGGTGATAGCTAGTGATGGAGTGAAAAAATGGTGGAGTAAGAAAAATGGTGTCTTTTGCTAACGTGGTTAGCTAATAGATTTACATATTGTGTCTTCCCTGTAAAACATTTTAAAAATCAGAAATGGTGGCTAGATTCACAAGAAGTYCATCTTTCATCTGGTGTCTTGGACTTGTGATTTAATGATATTTAGATGCTAGTATTTACTTGTGACGCTATGCTAGGCTATGCTAGTCAGCTTTTTACTGGTGGGGGGTGCTCCCGGATCCGGGTTTGGGAGGAACTAGAAGTTAAACAATTTCTGACCCACTTGGAATGTGATGAAAGAAATAAAAGCTGGAATAAATCATTCTCTCTACTATTATTCTGACATTTCACAATCTTAAAATAAAGTGGTGATCCTAACTGACCTAAAGCAGGTTACCTTTACTAGGATTAAATGTCAGGAACTGTGAAAAACTGAGTTAAAATGTATTTGGCTAATGTGTATGTAAAACTTCAACTGTATATAGTGCATTACTTTTGACCAGAGCACTATGGGTCCCACCAGTAATGGACTGCATAGGGAATAGGGCTCTATTTGGGACATGGTCCATAGAGCTCCCTCGCCGGCAGAGAGCCTCAAACCAGGAAGCTTTAAGCAATAGAAAAGATTTTCATAACTTCCATATTAGCACCAGAGACCCTGGAATCTCCTATCCGACGGAAATGACAAGCACATCTCATGTTTTGGTTTGTCACATAGCAACATTAATAAAAAAAAAAGAGCAAGTTAGCCTTTCTGCATGGCTGGCGTCCAGAGACGATCCTGACAGCAATGTCAAGAAACAAACAAAACAGACATGCACACACAGCAGTTTATCCTCTCAGCTCCTCATAGGGACGCTTGCCAGTTGGTGTGAGACAGTTTGCTGTGAGAGGAGCCCACCTGGGCTTTAGGAAATATGTCTGGTGGAAAATAATATTTTAACAAGAGAGCTTTACACTTGATCTGTGAAATCCCCACAGTCAGGATGGGAGCTCAGAGCTGTATTGTGGGGAAATTATTTTTACCGACTGGGGCCATGCATACTACCTCTTTTCATCCTGCCAGGATTCTGTGTGTGTGTGTGTGTGTGTGTGTGTGTGTGTGTGTGTGTGTGTGTGTGTGTGTGTGTGTGTGTGTACACACACAGGGCACAACTCCCTCATCCTGCTAGAGCCTTTCTCTACCAGAACCAATGGGTTCAGGGAATCCCAGAATGACTCTAAAAAAGGCATTCCTCCCCCATTACCTCACCATGGCTTGATCTAAATTACCAGTAGCAACAGACTCGTATTCACCCTACACACCGCAACTGCAAACAAAAACCGTGTTTGCAAGGGTATTGGGGATTCGTTTGTGTGCAGAACTGGTCTGCATATACAAGATGAAATGTGTTGTAGGGAAAAACACCAAAGTGTGGTTACACATTGGCTGTTCAACGATCTTAGAGGACAAGGCTTAGAGGGGCTTCATGCATCAAAAGGAACATAACATTTGACTACCAATTAGGATCTGAGCAAAAAATACTTGAATCAGTTATAGAACCATTGCCGTTATGGTTGTGCAGGTCCGCCTCACCAACCAAAATTACCAAATGGACAAAACACCAACGTTTGCAGACCTGCGACTGCAGCAATTCTGCAAAAATATCTATCTGTCTACACAGTAAACACCAAAGTAATGATTGCAGAGCAGAATTTTCCAATCGACCACGCTAATTATCAAGTAATCCAGTAAGAGAAATTAAAATTCTCAACCACATAAACAGGAAGCGTTTCCCCAAAACCTTCCATAACTAACACCTCATACCTACAGACAGATGGAACGCTGGACGAAGGACTCCCCTAAGACAAGCTGGTTTCTGGGTTCCGTTACAAACACAAACACACCACGAGCCCAGGACAGCAACACAAGTCGACCCAGACCAAATCATGAGAAAACAAAAAGATAATTACAGGTTGACATATTGGAAAAATTAAACAAAAAAACTGACAAAGTAGAGCTATTTGGCCCAAACAGAGTACACAACCTTGCAGATACCTGACCACTGTCACTTGCACCCAACATAATGGAAAGTTTTTAACTATGTACAGACTCATTGACCATTAGCCTTGCTATGAGAAGGCCACCGTAGCAACGTGGCTCTCAGAGAAGACAGGCTAGTCGTGCCTGATCCACCAAAATGAGTGGAAACATGAGATGACACTATCAACCTCACTGTCAAATGTATTATACATAGAGACACCATTTCCCTCAGATACAAATCCACAAGAATTTGTAAAACAAATAATACGATTTTAGATACTCATTCGTATCTTTCCGGAAATGGAGTAGGACAAATGTATGAGGTTGAAAGTACCACAGTGTTCATCACAGACAGCAAGATATTGACCTGTTGCCACAAGACGAAGGGCAACCAGTGGAAGACAAATACACATGTGAATACAAGCACATTTATGTTTGTTTATTTCCCTTTTTTTGAACCATTTACTCTACTTGGCACTCGAATATACCAACACCCTGCCCTATCTATAGACCACTAATCATGACACTCTTGAAAGCTTATTCTTTTGGAACTTGTGTGAGTGTATACTTTTCTCTCTCACATTCTTGTATTCGTCTTATCTTCACCTTTGTCTTATCCACTCTTCAATCTGTTTGGCAATTTAAACTATTTTTCCCATCGCAATTAAACGCCCTTGAACTTGCAACTGAGGAGAAAGTAGATTAAAGAGAAAGATGAACGAGAGAGGGGGGTTGGGAAGCGCTACATAATTTCTTCTTCATGTGTTAAGCCTTCATTAGAGTCCCTCTTTTATACTTTTCTTTGATTATACTACGCTAAGTCGTCAGTTAAGGAACCAACTTCCTTATTTACAGCATGACGGTCCTACCCAGCAACCAGATGGACGCGACTAATTTTTGCGCCGCCTATGGGGACTCCAATCGCAGCTGGTTGTGATACAGCTCCAATCAACGCAGGATCTGTAGTGACACCTTCCGCACTTAAGAGCAGCTCCCTTAGCGACGCTGCCACCACTCGGATACCACTGGGCGATACTAACAAAATACCTCAAAAAATATGACCAAAATGCTAGGTAACGCATTACATCTGTGCCAAATTGACAAGGCCCTATTCTTCTATATTAGTGCGCTGACGTATATGAACAGGGCCCATCAGGAGCTCTGCACAGACTAGTTACCATGTAGGAAGATAGTTGTGCCTTTGGTAAATATAAACTTGGTAGGCCTCCATTGGACCTGGGGGCTAGCCACCCAGCAAGATCCCATCATGACCCCTTTTACTGTAAATTGGCCACATAAAGAAACATATATATCACATAAACATGGAATAAACGTCAACTTGCTACGCCACAGCACAGCGAGCACACAACCCGGTGAATGGTTTACATGTTGAGGCCCTAACCGCAATGGGTGAGCGGCTGGTGGATAGTATGGTCCGGCCCCCCAACTCCGTAGGAGTCTCTGGTGGGCGTGTGCAGGGGTCGGACGGCCGTTTTCCATAGTTACCACAGCCACAAGCCAGAATGCCTATCGTAAGGTTCATGAAACCAATATTCGCTTTTTGGTGTTATTTAACGTTAGCATAAGTTCGCAAAGTTTGGTAAGTTAGTGTCTTTAAAATCAAAATTTTAAGAACTACATGTTAGAAATAGGCGGGGGGTTCAGACTTTTGCTAGTGAAACTAGTGCTCGACCGGGCTCCTCGTGGACGCAGAGCGAGAGTACGTCAGACTGCCATAAATGGGAATACATACCATCGGGAGAAACGTCGGTAGCTGATATTAAAACGTTCAAGACCTGTCTAATCGTCCCGAAACTCAAGTAAGTAGCAAAATAAACAGTCTTAGCCAGTATTTAGTATGTTATTGAGTAGCCGATTGCAGCTTTTATAGGCAACTTTCTAGCTAGTTTAAGGCGACACTTGTAGCTTAGCTAGCTCTGAACTCACTAGAGTTGACTGCGCTCTCTTCGTTCGTTGTTTCATTATTATCAGCAGAAGTTACAAGGCACTGTTGTTTAGACCTCATGCAACAATGAATGAATTAATGTTGCGTGTTGTCAGAACTGACACATTATCTAGCTAAGTAATTGTTGATTTAGCCTAGCTACTAGACAGCTAGACCGCCTAGCCTGGACAACACAGTCCGGGCCACCCCCGTAAGGGCAGCACGTTTCTGCTTTTCAAGTTTTACACAATAAGATTTGCTAGTAGGAAGTTTCATTGGTTTATTATTAATATAATCCTAGGTTCATTTGTAACACTAACATAGAGATTTTTTTTGATAAAAAAAAACAAACATGTTGATGTAATTGTTCATTTTGGTCCCAAAATCTCTAACGAATATTAAAAAATGAATTACTTAATTAAACACTAAATATCTTTAATTAACAAAGTATTGCACCCCCTGCACAATACATGTTAGTAGCATGGCTTTTGTCAGAGGGATTAGCTTTGAGCCTTTGGGTAAGTCTTCTAACGGAGCTTTGCACAACAGCATGTACATATTTATTATTTTCTTAGTATTAGAATGTCTTCAAGCTCTGTCAAGTCTGGTTGTTGTTCTGCAAAGATAAGACGTTTTCAAGTCTGCTGGTAATTTTGTCAAAATGTAATCGTAATTGTAGCTAGTCCCTGTGTTTACGGTTATTGTTCCTGCTGAAGTGGAATCATCGTTCCAGTGTCTTAGGAAAGGTTTCTCCAGATTGGGCACTGTGCTAGCTCTCATTGCTTTCTTTTTAAGTCCCCCCAATTGCTTCAAAATATTAAAGAGTGGTTACTCATGACGTGTTATGTTTGAGTTTGCCCAAACATAATGCTTTGTATTCAGGACAAAAAGTCTAATTTCGTTCCCATGTTCTTTCGATTACTTAAGTGCCTTGTTGCAAACAGCGATGATGTTTTGCAAATTCTTATTCTAACAGCTTTTCACTCTGTCATTTACACGTTAGTATGTGAACAGTAACTTACAATGTTGTCTGATCCATCCTCATTTTTCTCCTATCACAACCATTAGACTCTTTAATGGTTTGTTTTCCTTGCTCTTCCGGACGAAGTTCTAGGAGAGGCGCCTGATGCTCATTGATCGAGCACCACTCCCAAAGCCAGATTAGATAACTTCACCATGCTCAAGAGCATATTCAGCATTGTTTCTTTTCTTGAGGGCTGAAGGCGCCGAGGTCTACCGGAAGGTCGGTATAGCCCAATGGTTCCCTTCTTTGTGAGGCATTGAAAAACGCTCACTTGTTCTTTTTGAAGCTTGTGCTTGAGAAATTACATACCTCGATCTCGAGACCTTAAAATAAATTTCTGCCTGTAAGCACCAGGTAGCCCAAGATGCTGGCTGTGGGGGTTAGAGAGGCCTAGTCATTCAAATCATGCTAACCGACATTATTTTTAATTACACAGACTGATCCATATATATATATTGTGTTTTAAGTTTTGATAATCATTTGTCCAGTATCCTGAACTTATTGCGCTTGTCATAACAAAGGGGTGAATAACTTATTGACTCAAACATTTCAGCTTTTCATTTTTATTAATTTCTAAAATTTTTTTACCGTAGCGAACAAAAAATAAAGTTAACATGGTGGAGGTGCAGCAATGGGGGCCTGGGAGGGCTTTATTGCAGAAAGAAAAATACTCCTCAGCAGCCCGTCTCCCTCTCCTCAGACATCCCGCAGGTGAAGAAGCCGGAGTGGCAGGTCCTAGGCTGGTGGTATGTACCAACCGGCTGTCTGTTGTGAGGCCGGTTGGACCTGTAGCCAAATTCTCTAAAACAGCTTTTAGGCGGCATTAATGATTAGAAATTACATATAAATATCTGGCACAGCTCTGTTGGACATAGTCCTGCCGGTCAGCCATGCACTAGCACACACCTTCTACTTGAGACATCTGCGGCATTGTGTTGTGACAAAACGCACATTTGTAGCAGACCTTTAGTGCACCCCGCACAAGCTGATCTGCGTAAGTGCATCATGCTGTTTAATCAGCCTTGTCACATGCCACACCTGTCAGTGGACAGGATTATCTTGGCAAAGAGAAATGCTCACCTAACAGGGATAACACGCATTTGCCACCAATTTGAGGAAATAAGCTTTTTTTGTACACATGGAACATTCTGAGCAATTTTTATTTTCATCTCATGAAATGTGCACCAACACGTCCATGTTGCATTTATATTTCTGTCAGTATCCAAACCAAAATTCCACTTTGACATAATGGGTATTACTCCTAGTATCAGTGACACAAAATATCCATTTTAAATTCAGGCTGTACCGTGGGAGAAGTTAAAGGGTGTTGAATAACTACTTTCTGAAGGTCCTGCAGGCCATGTTTGTATTGGGTGGTAGACCGGTGAGTGAAACACAGAATGGGAACCTCACGGACTCCCCTGCCGTCTCCCTTGGAACTAAAATGACCTTAAAAAGAGCGTGATAGTGCGCATGACCAGTACTGACAGCCAGTATCTGTAAAGGATAACTGAGTTTATTTAGTTATTATTAATCTTGGAAGATTATATATTTTTGTTGTTGCTGTGTAATTTACTGTGTATGTTGTATTTCAGAACACCAGTTTCTTTACCTTTATGTTCAAATTAGATAGAAACTAGTGGTTTGAATGTACAGCATGTTGTCTTCACATTACAGTGTCAACAATGATAGTATTCATATATATAGTCATATTGGCTAATCAAGGCCTTTAAATCGTTGTCTGAGAAAGTGCACTATGTCCAGTTTTTGTTATGATTAGTTTTGTTGCCGCTAAGCTAGCTGGGAATCCAACGAGAATTTCTTGATTTCTAATTCTACGTCGCGGCTAAATTAGCGTTTTGGCCATCGGAACATTTCCTCTCACAACCTCTACAAACCAGAAATGTTGAATAAATATGAATATTTTTAACATACTTTACTGTTGTCCGTACAGTGGTCCTTTTTGGAGGTAGGAATGTAAGACGACAGTCCACAGGAGAATTATAAAATTACGGGCAACTTTTTTCAAAGGGCTGGTATAGCATTCACGATTCTTATTACACTTTAAGTTAAGCACAAGATGAAAGAACTAGCTGAGCTCGCTCACGTGGTTCTGCGCCATGCTTCCAGTGATATGAACGCGACTACCATCGCTTTTGACAAGTTGATGTAATTTGACTTGCCCGTTATCATTTTGTTGTTGTTTTACAGATGTATAAAAGGTGCAGGAAAATGTTTGCGTGCTAAGAAGGGTGGGAGTGTGCACCAAAGGAGTCTGAGGTTGTAGTAACATATTTCAGCAGTGAGTATGAATGACCCCTGTGAGGGATTGAATCCACGACCCTGACGTTGTTGCGCACCCTCTTGACGCGTCCACGCTTCCGTCTGAAACCGTTTGATATTCGTTGTTGCGATATTATGACTGACATTTTGTTTTTTTGAGTCTCCGCCCCATCGTCGGTGATTGGTCAACAGTAGGATTCTTCAATGAATGTTTTTGTTGTTATTTAATGAAGAATTAATTGTTTCATGCACAATTTTTTTTTCATGTGAGAATACTTGCACCAAAATATCTTAGTTTACTAGCGCCACCGAACCGGACGACAGGAAGGCTGATACTGACTGACCACACGGACTGCAACAGCATTCAGTAGCAAGGCAGGGTGCAGTGAGGCCAAGTCAGTTAGGCAGCTGGTGATCCGGCACGGTGTACCGAAGCCCTAGTGCTCCGTTTCCAGTGTGTTGCCGTGAGCCATCTGTTTGCGTGAGGCGCACAGTGTTGTCCTGAGACACGAGGAGTCGGCAGGTCAGTTGTGTTGCCGTGAGGGCCAGTGTGTATGCCTAGAGGCCAGTGTGTTGCCGTGAGGCCAGGTTGTTGCGTGAGGCCAGTCGTGTTGCCGGGCCAGTGTTGCGGTAGGCGCGTGTGTTGTAGGGCGGTGCATAGAGGCCAGGGTACGTGCGGCCGGTGCCGTGAGGATGTGCCCGAGCCGGTGTTGCCTAGGCCGTTTGCCGCGAGGGCCAGATGTGTCGCTCGCGAGGGCCAGTATGGTGTCGCCGCAGGGCAACAGGTGTGTCGCCGCGAGGGCCAGCTGCTGTCCCGCGAGCGGCATGTGCGGAGGGCGTGTGTCGCCGCTCGAGGGCCCAGTTGTGTCGCCAGTAGGAGGATTAGAGGATTCTCAGGCAGCGTCATATATCACGTTGTTAGCTTCTGTGTGGCGTCGAGCGTTGTAGTGTGGTGTGTTTCATGGTGGGGAGGTTATGGTGAGTAATGTTTTATGGGGAGGTATTGTGACCGGTAAGGTCTTTATGGAGAGTTAATGGTGAGGCAAATTTTTCAGGGGAGAGGATAATTGTGAGTAATT
>NW_019945254.1:19796-39296 GCF_002910315.2 Salvelinus sp. IW2-2015
GCAACACACTGGCCCTCACGGCAACACACTGGCCCTCACGGCAACACACTGGCCCTCACTGCAACACACTGGCCCTCACTGCAACACACTGGCCCTCACTGCAACACACTGACCTTGCTACTAACTGCTGTTGCAGTCCCGTGTGGCTCAGTCAGTACAGCCTTCCTCGTGCGTCGGTTCGGCTGGCGCCTAGTCAAACTAAGATATTTGGTGCAGTATTTCTCAAATGAAAAAAAAAAATTGTGCATGAAAACAATTAATTTCTCATTAAATAACAACAAAACACTTCATTGAAGAATCCCTACTGTTGACCAATCACCGACGATGGGGCGGAGACTCAAAAAAACKAAAATGCAGTCATAATATACGCAACAACGAATATCCAAACGGTTTCAGACGGGAAGCATGTGGACGCGTCAAGAGGGTGGCGCTAACAACGTCAGGGTCGTGGATTCAATCCCCACAGGGGTCATTTCATACTCACTGCTGGAAATATGTCTACTACAACCTCAGACCTCCTTTGGTGCCACCTCCCACCCTTCTATCAGCACGCAAACATTTTTCCTGCACCTTTTATACATGCTGTAAAACAACAACAAAAATGATAACGGGCAAGTCAAATTACATCAACTTGTCAAAAGCGATGGTAGTGCGTTCATATCACCTGGAAGCATGGCGCAGAACCACGTGAGCGAGCTCAGCTAGTATTTTCATCTTGTGCTAATACTTKAAGTGATAAGAATCTGAATGCATTACCAGCCCTTTGAAAAAAGTTGCCCGTAATTATAATTTCCTGTGGACATGTCGTCTTACATTCCTACCTCCAAAAAGGACCKACTGTACGGACAACKGMTAAAGTATGTTAAAAATATKATTTTATTCAACATTCTGGCTTGTAGAGGTRGRGAGAGGAAATGTTCCTGATCCAAAACGCTAATTTATCCCCGACGGAGAATTAGAAAAGAAATTCCTCGTTGGATTTCCAGGCTAGCTTAGRGGGAACAAAAATAATCATAACAAAAACTGGACATAGTGCACTTCTCAGCACCAAACGATTTAAAGGCCTTGATTAGGCCAAGTATATATATATATGAAACTATCTAGTCTGACACCTGTAATGTGAGACAACATGCATGTCACCATTCAAACCACTAGTTTCTATCTAATCTTGAACATAAAGGTAAAGAAAACTGTTTCTGAAATACAACCATACACAGTAATTACAGCAACAACAAAAAWATATAATCTTCCAAGATTAATAATAACTAAATAAACTACTAGTTATCCTTTACAGATACCTGGCTGTGCAGTACTGCGACCTAACTTACGCTCTTTTTAAGGTCATTTTAGTTTCCAAGGAGACGGCAGGGAGTCCCGTGAGGTTCCCATTCTGTGTTTCCACTACCGGTCTACCACCCATAATAAAACATGGCCTGCAGGACCTTCAGAAAGTATTCACACCCTTTAACTTTCTCCCACGTGTTACAGCCTGAATTTAAAATTAATATTTTGTGTCACTGATATAGAGTAAATACCCATTATGTCAAAGTGGAATTTTGTTTGGATACTGAACAGAAATATAAATGCAACATGGAAAGTGTTGGTGCCACATTTCATGAGATGAAATAAAAATTGCTCAGAAATGTTCCATGTGTACAAAAAAAGCTTATTTCTCTCAAATTGTGTGCAAAAATGTGTTTACATCCCTMTTAGTGAGCATTTCTCCTTTGCCAAGATAATCCATCCACCTGACAGGTGTGGCATGTGACAAAGCTGATTAAACAGCATGATCATTACGCAGATGCACCTTGTGCTGGTGCACTAAAGGTCTGCTATAAAATGTGCCGTTTTGTCACAACACAATGCCGCAGATGTCTCAAGTAGAAGGTGTGTGCAAGTGGCATGCTGACTGCAGGAATGTCCAACAGAGCTGTTGCCAGATAATTTAATGTTAATTTCTCTACCATAAGCCGCCTCAAAAGCTGTTTTAGAGAATTTGGCAGTACATCCAACCGGCCTCACAACCGCAGACCAGGTGTAACCACACCAGCCTAGGACCMCCACATCCGGCTTCTTCACCTGCGGGATCGTCTGAGGAGAGGGAAGAGGGCTGCTGAGGAGTATTTCTGTCTGCAATAAAGCCCTCCCAGGCCCACCCATTGCTGCACCCCATGTTACATTTATATTTTTGTTCAGTCATAGAACATTTTAGAAATTAATAAAAAATGAAAAGCTGAAATGTCTTGAGTCAATAAGTATTCAACCCCTTTGTTATGACAAGCCTAAATAAGTTCAGGAGTACAAATGTTATTAACAATTCACATAATATATTATATGGATTCATTCTGTGTTAAATAATAGTGGTTAACATGATTTTTGAATGACTAGCCCATCTCTGTAACCCGCACAGAAAATTATATTTAAGGTCCCTCAATCGAGTAGTGAATTTCAAGCACAGATTCAACCAAAGACAAGTGAGGTTTTTCAATGCCTCACAAAGAAGGGAACCTATTGGTAGACCCCCCCCCCCTCAAAAAAAGAAACATGCTGAATATCTCTTTGAGCATGGTGAAGTTATTAATTAGGCTTTGGATGGTGTATCAATAGACAGGCGTCCTTCCTAACTCAGTTGCCGGAGAGCAAGGAAACCAAACCATTAAAGAGTCTAATGGTTGTGATAGGAGAAAACTGAGGATGGATCAACAACATTGTAGTTACTTCACAATACTAACGTAAATGACAGAGTGAAAAGACTGTACAGAATAAAAATATTGCAAAACATGCATCCTGTTTGCAACAAGGCACTTAAGTAATACTGAAAGAAACATGGGAAAGAAATTAACTTTTTGTCCTGAATACAAAGCATTATGTTTGGGGCAAATCAAACATAACACGTCACTGAGTACCACTCTTTATATTTTGAAGCATTTTGGGGGGATAAAAAGAAGCAAAAGAGAGCTAAGCACATGCCAAATCCTGGAGGAAAACCTTTCCTACAGACACTGGAAGATGATTCCACCTTTCAGCAGAACAATAACCTAAAACACAAGGGCCTAGCTACAATTATGACTTAATCTTGAAAAATCTACAGCAAGACTTGAAAACGTCTTTCTTGCAATGATCAACAACCAACTTGACAGAGCTTGAAGAATTCTAATAATAATAATAATAATCAAATATTGTACAATGCTGTTGTGCAAAGCTCTTAGAAACTTACCCAAAAGGCTCACAGCTAATCGCTGCAAAAAGTGCTTCTAACATGTATTGTGTCAGGGGGGTGAATACTTGTCTAATTAAGATATATTAGTGTTTAATTTATCATTCATTTTTTTATATAATGTTAGAATTTTTGGGGACCAAAATGACAATTACATCAAATGTTGTTTTTTTTTATCAAAAAAAAAATCTCTATGTTAGTGTTTACAAATCAACTAGGGATTATATAACTAAACCATGAAACCTCCTACTACAATTTTTTGTTAAAAACAAAAAAAGCAGAAACCCCCTGGACTGTGTTGTCAAGCTAGGCGCTAGCTGTCTAGTAGCTAGGCTAAATCCAACCAATACTTAGCTAGATAATGTYCATCGTCTCTGACAACACAGCAACATTAATTCATTCATTGTTGCATGTAGTCTAAACACAGTGCACTTGTAACTTCTGCCTGATAATAATGAAACAACGAACGAAGAGGCGCTGTCAACCTCTAGTAGTCTCGGAGGCTAGCTAGCTACAGTAGGTAGCCTTTAACTAGCTAGAAATTGCCTATAAAACTGCAATCGGCTAACTCAATAACATATAAATACTGGCTAAAGACTGTTATTTTGCTACTTACTTGAGTTTCGGGACGACTACGACAGGTCTTGAACCGTTTCAAATATCTAGCTACGACGTTTCTCCCGATGTATGTATTCCCTTTATGCAGTCTGACGTACTCCTTCTGCGTCCACGGGAAGGCCCGGTCGACACTAGTTATCACAGCCACAAAGTCWMAAACCCCGCCTATTTCTAACATGTATCTTCTTAAAATTTGATTTTAAACCTAACCCTAACCTTATCCAAACTGCTAACCTTATGCCTAACGTTAAATTAACACCAAAAAGCGAWTWTTTGTTTTCATGAACTCTTACGATAAGCCAATTKTGGCTTTGTGGCTGTGGTAACTAGTGGAAACGGCCGMTCCGCCCCTGCACACGCCCCCACCAGCACGTCACTACGGAGTTTGGGGGGCGGGACATATATCCACCAAGCTCCACCCATTGCGGTTAGGGCCTCACATGTAAACATTCACCGGGTGTGTGCTCCGCTGTGTGTGGCGTAGAAAGTTGACGTTTATTCCATGTTTATGTGTATATATGTGTCTCTTTATGTGGCCATATTTACAGTAAAAGGGGTCATGATTGGGATGTGGCTGAGCCCWGTCCAATGGAGCTACCAAGGGTATTAATATTTACCAAATGGCACACTATTCCCTAAATGGTATACTACTTCTGTCCAGAGCTCTATGGGCCCTGGTCAATATTAGCGCACTATATAAGAGAATAGGGCTGTCATTTGGGACGAATGTTATGCCCTAGTATTTGGTATTATTTGAGTATTTTGTTAGGATCCCCCAGTGACTACTCCCGAGTGGTGCAGCGGTCTAAGGCGCTGCATRTTAGTGCTGGAGGTGTCACTACAGATCCTGGTTCGATTCAAGGCTGTATCACAACCAGCTGCGATTGGGAGTCCCATAGGGCGGCGCAAAATTATCCCAGCGTCATCTGGGCTGGGGTAGGCCGTCATTGTAAATAAGAATTTGTTCTTAACTGACTTGCCTAGTTAAATAAAATAAATTAATAAAAGAGGGATCCTTAAATGAGGCTTAATAACATGAAGAGAAATGTAGTAGCGCTCCCAACCCCACCTCTCTCTCTCTCTCTCTCTTTATATATCTTTCTCTCAGTTCAATTCAAGGGGCTTTATTGGCATGGGAAATATATGTTTAAATTGCCAAAGCAATTGAAATGGATAAACAAAAGTGAAATAAACAATAAAAAGTGAACAGGAAAATATTACACTCACACAAGTTCCAAAAGAATAAACATTTCAAATGTCATATTATGTCTATATATACAGTGTTGTAACGATGTGCAAGTAGATAAAGTACAAAAGGGAAAATAAACAAACATAAATGTGGCTTGTATTTACAATGGTGTTTGTTCTTCACTGGTTGCCCTTTTCTTGTGGCAACAGGTCACATATCTTGCTGCTGTGATGGAACACTGTGGTATTTCACCCAAAAGATATGGGAGTTTATCAAAATCGTATTTGTTTACAAATTCTTTGTGGATCTGTGTAATCTGAGGGAAATGTGTGTCTCTAATGTAGTCATACATTTGACAGGAGGTTAGGAAGTGCAGCTCAGTTTCCACCTCATTTTGTGGGGATCGTGCACATAGCCTGTCTTCTCTTGAGAGCCACGTCTGCCTACGGTGGCCTTTCTCAATAGCAAGGCTATGGTCACTGAGTCTGTACATAGTTAAAACTTTCATTATGTTTGGGTCAGTGACAGTGGTCAGGTATTCTGCAAGTGTGTACTCTCTGTTTTGGGCCAAATAGCATTCTACTTTGCTCAGTTTTTTTTGTTAATTCTTTCCAATATGTCAAGTAATTATCTTTTTGTTTTCTCATGATTTGGTTGGGTCTAATTGTGCTGTTGTCCTGGGGCTCTGTGGGGTCTGTTTGTGTTTGTGAACGGAACCCTAGAACCAGCTTGCTTAGGGGACTCTTCTCCAGGTTCATCTGTCTGTAGGTGATGGCTTTGTTATGGAAGGTTTGGGAATCGCTTCCTTTTAGGTGGTTGAAGAATTTAATTTCTCTTTACTGGATTTTGATAATTAGCGGGTATTGGCCAAATTCTGCTCTGCATGCATTATTTGGTGTTTTACGTTGTAGACAGAAGATATTTTTGCAGAATTCTGCATGCAGTCTCAATTTGGTGTTTGTCCCATTTGGTGAATTTGTGGTTGGTGAGCGGACCTCACAACCATAACGGGCAATGGGTTCTATAACTGATTCAAGTATTTTTTGCCAGATCCTAATTGGTATGTCAAATGTTATGTTCCTTTTGATGGCATAGAAGCCCCTTCTCGCCTTGTCTCTAAGATCGTTAACAGCCAATTGTAACCTCACACTTGGTGTTTTTCCCKCAACACCACTTTCCATCAATTTGTATAGCAGACCCTTCATGCCACACAACGAATCACAAATACTCTTGCAAACAGGTTTTTTGTTTGCCAGTTAGGGTGTGTAGGGTGAATACGAGGTCTGTTGTACGGTAATTTAGTAAAAAGCCAATTTGACATTTGCTAAGTACATTGTTATCACTGAGGAAATGTACAAGTCTGCTGMTAATGATAATGCAGAGGATTTTCCCAAGGTTGCTGTTGACCCATATCCCATGGTAGTTAATGGGGTCAAATTTGTCTCCACTTTTGTGGATTGGGGTCTCTCTCTCTCTCTCTCCCTCTTTCTCTTTCTCTCAGTGATGACTGTTGCGTGAGTGTTTGTGTTTCATTGTGTGTGAGTGTGTTTGTGTATGTGTGTGTTTGCCTGTGTCTACTGTAGTGTAATCGCCAATCAATCATCAGCAAGACTGGACAGTTTTTTGTGTTATGAGAACATATATTTTGTGATGTCCCGACAATGTTCTCACCAGACATTTCCCACAACCTAATGATGTCTTRTTCTGGGAACTTTCACAGAACCAATTTTGGTTTGTTGAGTTGTCTCTCAAATCGTTCACAGCTTTGTGGKAGTTACCTGTGGCGTTGATGTTTAGGCGGAGTTATGTGTAATTCTTTGATATATTTTGTGTTTTTGGTCTTGGCATCTGAACCTTTTATAGAACACCATTATTTTTGTCTTACTGAGATCCACTTTCAAGGCCCAAGTCTGACAGAATCTGTGCAAAAGATCTAGGTGCTGCTGTAGGCCCTCCTTGGTTGGTAACATAAGCACCAGATCATCAACAAACAGTAGACATTTGACTTGAGATTCTAGTAGGGTGAGGCAGGGTGCTGCAGACTGTTCTAGTGCCCTTGCCAAGTCATTGATATAAATGTTGAAGAGGGTGGGGCTCAAGCTGCATCCTTGTCTCTCTCCCCTGCCCTGAGGGAAGAAATCAGTGTTTATTGCCAGTTTTAACTACACACTTGCTGTTTGTTTACATGGATTTTATAATGTTTTATGTTTTCCCCCCAACACTGCTTCCATCAATTTATATAGCAGACCCTCATGCCAAATTGATTTTSAATCGTTTGATTTGTTTGTCAATTAGGATGTATACGTAGTCCTTTTTTGTATTTTGGTAAGAAGCCACTTTATTGAGTTTATTACACGGACAGTGCACATTCATCAACGTTTCAGTTAAAGTGCCGGTTGTAGCCACATTTTCAACCGCAGCCCCTGGGCACGTTATTTGCTCAGGACATTATTTTCACTGAAGAAATGTTGGAGTCTGCTGTTGATGATACTGCAGAGGATTTTCCTGAGGTTACTGTTGACACAGATTCCGGGGTAAATATTTTGGGTAAAATTTGTCTCCATTTTTGTGGATTGGGGTGATCAGACCAGTTTATGTAAAGCCAWCGTGAATTTGTGGTCTGTATATTTTATCATTTAATTTATTTTAATTAATTTAATTTTGTCGTGACGTGACTATCATTTATGTGATGATGTTATTTTAGCAAATCAATTAACTATGTTTAATTATTATGTGATTAAATTAATCATGTAACAATTAACTCATTACCAATCTCCGGGCACCATGTAAAAAGTTTGTTTAATGAGTTACCTTTTCCCGAATTAACTCAAGAATATATCGTTATCACATTAGTCGTCCATGAATTATTATTACCTCATATCGGTCTCATTCTGAACGTCGTTGACTTCAAATCTTCACGAACCCTAGTCTAAATGATGACTCAGCGATACACAAATTGGCTTAATTATTTATTTACTGTATAACATAAATAAATAATCACACAGAATTACATAAACACACACACAGGATAGATTATATGTTGATTACTAACATAATGCAATGAAAAGTCCCTAGTGGACTAACCCGATATGACGGCTTGTTACACAATGAAAGGGGGGGAAGAAAGAGCGGGAGAAGGAGAGACAAAGGAATTCAACTATCATACATACAGTTGAATAATACACTCATCGTAAATATGTAAATCTAGCACCTTAACAAATGCTCATTCGGATTTAGAAAAGCAATGTACATATTTACACTTGTATGTCTTTGTCGTCTCTCTGTTGAAACCCCTCGATCCGTCTGTGACAAATATTTAGACAGAAAGTCTCTGGTTGTGTAAGTCTCGGGTTGTCCACCAGAGTTCACAATGTCCTTAGTAGTTGTAGTAGTACGCTTTCTTTGTTCTGGAAGTGTTCGTTAGACTGGATACATCAGATACCGCCTGGTCGTTTGAAATGTCCTTCTTTTCTCGTCGCCGGTCGAGTTTCCTAGACTGCATTACATGCAGAGCTGCAGGCAGTCTTCTTCTTCTCTTGTTGAGTTTTCAGAGGGTCTTACCAGAAATGCGGCAGTGCATGTCTAGTTTCTTCTTCTCTGTTGACTTTCAGAGGGTCTTACCAGAGATGCAGGCAGTGCATGTCTAGTCTTCTTCTTCTCTGTTGACTTTCAGAGGCTCTTACCAGAGATGCAAGCAGTGCATGTCTAGTCTTCTTCTTCTCTGTTGACTTTCAGAGGGTCTTACCAGAGATGCAGGCAGTGCATGTCTAGTCTTCTTCTTCTCTGTTGACTTTCAGAGGCTCTTACCAGAGATGCAAGCAGTGCATGTCTAGTCTTCTTCTTCTCTGTTGACTTTCAGAGGGTCTTACCAGAGATGCAAGCAGTGCATGTCTAGTCTTCTTCTTCTCTGTTGACTTCAGAGGCTCTACCAGAGATGCAAGCAGTGCATGTCTAGTCTTCTCCTTGTCTGTTGACTTTCAGAGGGGTCTTACCAGAGATGCAAGCAGTGCATGTCTAGTCTTCTCCTTGTCTGTTGACTTTCAGAGGGTCTTACCAGAGATGCAGGCAGTGCATGTCCAGTCTTCTCCTTGTTTGTTGACTTTCAGAGGGTCTTACCATTTTGTAACATTCAGCTCACGCTGTCGGTCACGCTGCACGTATACTGGTCTAGTAGTTTTAAACCATTTTAGCAACCCGGCAATGTACTGGTCCGGTAGAGTCTAACCATTCGTCAGCCGTGTAGCCACCCCTCCAGGCTGTCTGGTCTCAATGGTTATATAGACTTTTTGTTTTCTTTTGTTCTACTGTATTATTGACTGTATGTTTTGTTTATTCCATGTGTAACTCTGTGTTGTTGTATGTGTCGGATTACTACGCTTTATCTTGGCCAGGTCGCAGTTGCAAATGAGAACTTGTTCTCAACTAGCCTACCTGGTTAAATAAAGGTGAAATAAATAAATACAAATAAAATGGTMMATTATTCAGGGTACAGCTAGAACCACTTTACACACTGGCAGCAACCTGGCATGCTTTGGTCTAATGTAAATCTCATTAGCAGTCATTTTATGCCCTCACCTTGGAGGACGGTTCCATTATGTTGCCATCGATGTCTGTGCTCACGTGGGCGTGATTACTGACTTGGCAAAAGTCTATATGAAAAACAATTATTTCCTTTAGAAGGGTAAAATCACATTTCATCTTCTCACAAATAGTTTTCATATTTAATCATATAAGTTACACAACATTTAGATGTACATCTGATAACTGGGCCGTATACATTTGTAGAGTTACTGTTATTTAGTTATACCATCCTTAATGATATCACAAAACAACAACTGATTTGACATGGTTATTGTTTGGATCCCAACCAACCATTTTCCACATTATTTATGTTAGAAATATTGTTTCAATGTCCAATCTTTTGATGTTAAAAAACAGCAAAGTACTCTCTCTGTTGTAACACTCAGACATTCCATTCTCCATACTGCAAAGGGCCACAGAGAGAAAGTTTACGACCGGTCGTTAAAATCATCAAACTGGCCCAATTTCCCCCCCTTCCTCTCTGTGGGTGAAGGCTCTCTTTGATCCTCACCCAGGAGGGAAAGTCATGGCAATACTATCCCCACCACAGGCCTTTCTGTAAGGGTGCGTGCTGGTGGCAGGGAAGTTAGGCGCAGGAGATCGAACTTGGTATAAAACGGAGCAGTTTAATATGTGCTCAAAATCTCKGAAAACCAAAATATACAAAATAATACAAGTGGGTACAAAACCCGTCGCACACCAGAKCATATCTTGCACATAGCTTACAAACAAACAATCACCGACAAGGACAATGAGGGGGAACAGAGGGTTAAATACACAACATGTAATTGATGGGATTGTAACCAAGTGTGATACAAGACAAGACAAAACCAAAGGAAAATGAAAAGAGGATCAGCGATGGCTATAGCACATAGCTTACAAACAAACAATCACCGACAAGGACAATGAGGGTGTAACGGCTGTTGTCGGGAGAAGGAGAAGACCAAGGTGCAGCGTGGTAAGTATTCATAATACTTTTAATAAATACGAATACTTGAACAAAAAAACACGGGGGATCTGGACAGCATTTGGACCGTAGGCGAGCCCTCATCCAAGCCCCTTAACCCCAGCCCAAACACATTTGCCAACCCACCTAGGTGGGACATAAAGGTCAGGCGCATTGTCAGACGTAACGTTAGAGCATAGACTCCCTCCACGCAGTCAGCACCCAACTCCCAGCCAACCGCCGGGGCATCTGGCAGCATTGACAGTAGCAGCCTCCACAGTCCCCAACGCCCAGGCGCCATACCCGCAAAGGGAGACGTACTGGCAGGCACATAGGACGTAGCAGGCCCCCACAGCACCCGACGCAGCCCGAAACCGGGTGGGAATCTGGCAGGCATTAGATCGCAGCCGCTCGGGCTGCACAGGGCCTCAACCCAGGCCCTATCCGAGGGGATTTGGCAGGAGCATTAGGACGTTAGGCGGGCGCCCAACACACGAGAGTCAGGATGGTCGCTGCTGGACGACCATCAGGATACGTTCCCTTAAGAGCCCCAAGCGAGGACGAGCCCAAGCCGACGGGGAGGATCCTGGTCAATATGGCATTGTAGCAACATTGGTAGCCCTTCCACAAACACACGCAAGCAGCTCAGCCAAGGCTCCGAGGTGAAGTCAGTAGTTGGGCGGCATTGGGACGAGTTATAAGGCACACGATCATCTGCTGCTTCAGCATTTTTAGCCCCAAAGGCCAAGCCGCAGACACCGGGGGGGTTACCTTGGGCAGGTGCATTAGATGAGTAAGGTAGCAGTCCCTAGGTATCGTAGGTATTGCAGCGCGCAGAACTCGGTCAATAGTGAGGCTTAGTGTTGTGGACATTATCTGATACGTAACTAGGTGATAGGATGGCATAGCTTTAGTAGCGGATTGGGTTATAAGGACCAAAAGGGGATGACATGCTTTAAACAATAGGGGTCCACGCAGTAATTGGCAATGTAAACCACTTAATTTCCTCAGGGGAGAGTGATTATCGCATTGGGCTTTTTAACGCAGACACTTCTGTTGGTGATCTTAGCAGAGGACGTGTTAAGGCCAGAAGTTGTTTAACTGGGATTTAACTGCAAAAGACAGGACATAGGCCTACACACCAGTAGTGGTCGCCATAACTGGATAGAAAGGTGGGAATTGGAATTTATCTTTCAAGTGTTGTTTATATGCGGAAGGAATGGAAATGTTCTTGGAGTCAGCTAGAGTTGAATTTGCCAAGGCGCCGCCCTTGTATCGTCTTATGGGGCAAGGGCCTTAAAGTACAGTTCAAGCGAGTACGCAAATTATGGGCTAACATCCAGTTCAGTGATACGACTGCATGGGACTCTACGTCCGCGCTGGTGAGTCGCGAGAGACTAGGTGTTGAACATAAATTGTAATTATACACGCAGGATATGTTGTAGCCACAGAGACCAGAGAAGGTTTTCACACATGGCCGTCTCAAAAGGAAGGAGCAGACTGATCTGGTAGATGGCGTATAAAAATAGAATAAAAAGCACGCACGCAATTGAAGATATCCTTGGAGCATAGATGGAAGTATCTAGCATTTCCACACTTTGGATGGACAAGTGTATGCAATAACAGCCATGTCGACGAACTATATCAAAAGGTAACAAGGCAAGATCGCCTTCTATAACTCAGGTTGCTGGAGAGGAAAGGAGGAAACCACATCGAGAGGATGAGCTCCGAGGACACATGTAGGGACAGTTGGTGACTTTGAAGCGAGAGAGTTAGCACGAGGTTAAAGAGATGAGTTATGTGATAGGAGAAAACTGAGGAGATGGATCAACATCGATTGTAGTTACCCGCCACAAAGTACTAACTAAATGACAAGAGTGAAAAGAGGAAGCTTGTAACAGAATAAAATATTGTACCACTGATAACGCTAGTACATCTGTATTTCAATTCGAAGAGCACTACGCAAATCTGCGGAACACGTCTAGCGGTTAAGGGACAGAGCCTATAGGAAGAGTAATGAACACAATGGAGCAGAAGAGAGGGCAAACGTGTTGCGAAGAAAGCAGATTCATTTTTTAGTTCTGAAATATGAAAGGTGTTATGTTTTGGTGCAACCAATACCAGCGACATTACCTGAGTACCTAGACTTTTGCAGTATGTTCACGGTCAAGCTGGGTGGACTGATTCATGTTATGGGTATGCCTTTGTAATATAATTAGAGGGAACCAGGGGCGAATTTTTTTGTCAGGATAAAAATCAAGCACAAAATGGCAGCTAGGAGCACAGACAACACGCAAGAGGAAAACTCCTTCTCAGTCTGCCTTTTCCGACTCATGACGACTGGGATGGTGGAGATTCACATTTCAGCAGGAACATTAACCTAAACCACAATACAAAATCTAGGCATGCACGTTGACTTTACCAAGAAGACAGTCTGAATGTTTCCTTGAGTGGGAGGATTAAGTTTTGGAACTTTAGCCTCATCACTTTAAAGAAATCTAATGGCTGAAATGGTTTCTCTGACGCAATGACCCGAATCGGAATCTGACAGAGCATGAGAATTTTTTAAAGAATAATGCAGGTTGCACAATGCCAGGTGTGAGAAAAGCCTTTAAGAGCTTACCCACAGGAAAAACGACTCACAGGGTCGGTAATATCTTAATGCACGAAAAGTGCTGACTCTTTCATAACAAGATTATTTGATCAGGGTGTGTGAGATATCTTACAGTGTTCAATAAACATTAATAACAATGGCAGTATTTAAATGTTATGACAATGACTTAAGCAAACATTTTCATAAACTGACGACTATTCTTCCAACCGTTGTCATTGATGGGCTATTGTGGTGTAAGATGGGGTATCTAAGAAAAATAAGCAATTTAAAACTACATTTTTGAAGTTTCAGGCTTTAGTAAACACGACAATCATGGTGAGAAAAGTCAAGAGCGTAACAGTGTGCAGTACTTATTCTGAAGGCAGCATTAGACGTTTGTGACCAGGGCTCTGTGGAGGAATACAAGTACAGTAGGTTAGGCGTGAGGTCTTTGGGACAACTCAGTCGCATATGGCCATAGAACGCCCTTCCCTTGTAGTTCAGCTTACTCAGATCAATGGCTGCCCCTTAAAACACGAGCAGTGGGACCCTGCGGAGGACAATGCAGTCAATCTGACAGCGCACGGCACGTGTAGTAGACAAGTCACGGCACTGCACACGGCACACACATAAACCCTCGGCGCCTCACACTGTCACACCCACACCAGCAACACACACCACACACACACACACACACAGCGAGTCGCAGACAAGCGAAAGCACACACGACACACAACACCACACACAGCCACACACCACACACACACACACACACACACACAACACGAGCACACCACAAACACACACACACACACAACAAACAACACAACATTCGATGTTCAGCGCTTGAAAGGAGGATACTAGAAGTCTAACTGTCCTGATACAGAAAAGTTTGTAACTGGTCTTATTAGACAGAACGAGTAGGTAAACCAAAGATCCCTAGCTGCAATAAGGTCAACTCCCAGTAGCACTGGGGCTATTTCGTTGAGGGTCGCCTGCTCAGCACCGATGAGCCCCTCCCTGGACACCGCACAAGGAAAGCGCTGAGAACATATTCACCAAGTACTCAGGGAATGGCCCTACCCGAAGCTGCTATGCCTGTCCTTCCTCGTCAAACACCCTACCAGCCCAGTCGCTCGCGCACTACTCCGTCATCTACTGCTGCTGCTCGGCACTCCCACAAGTGGCGCCAGACTCAGCACACCCACAGCCACCCACCGCACTCACTGCTCGACCCCAGACCAGCCCACAGGACCAGCACAGCCGACCAGACAGCACCAGACCAGACACGGCAACGGAGGAGCCCACGCGCCACGGACGCGAGCCAGGCCACCGCCCACGCGCCACGGCCCGCAGGCAGGCCAGGCAGCGCCACGACACCCGCAGGCAGCGAGAACACGCACCACGACAGCACAGCACAGACCACGACACGCACGCAGACAGCACCCACGACACGCACAGACAGACAGCACAGACAGACCACGCACAGCACAGACACAGACAGACACGCCACCACGAACACGCACCCCGAACACACGCCGACCACGCACCACGCACACGACACCGACAGCACGACGCACGACCAGACAGCCACAGACCACGACCACGACAGACGAGGCAACCCTAGCAGCCGCGCGAGTCGACCTCACCGACTACACGAGCGTGACCACTCGGCCAATACCTTCTATCCCGCCGTCTCTCCTTTCACTGCTCCCATGGCCTTCGCGCGTACTATCCATCTCACTCTTCCGGCACTCGCATCGATACAGGTGGACCCTATCGCTACCCCGACGTAACCGGCCTCCATCACTCGCTCCGTGTTCGCGGTTACATCATCCCCACCTACCTCCGCACCACTCTCGCATCATCTACACAGCCGACTAACAGCTACACAGGCAACTCGGGTACCTATTCGTCCACACCTGTCTCATCGCACACTCTCGACACATCCACCTATCTCCCTCATTCACCGCTCCAGCTACATCGATCTACCAAGGCGACTACGCTACATCAGGAACTCACCTTGGATCATCACAGCCGTCCGACCATATTGGGTTGAACTATCTCACCTATTCAGACTTCGCATGAATAAAGAGGCGCACCCTACTTACAAGCAATCGGTTATTGTCAATGTCTCCATGATTGCAATAACTATCTCCCTTTTAGACTTACCATGATAAAGGCGACCTAGCTACCAGGAAACCGGCAATGTCTCCATGGTTGGGCGCTTAACTCTACATCATATCACGACTTCGCATGATAAAGGTGACCTAGCTACCAGGGACCGGTCATTGTCTCCATGGTTGGGTTAACTATCTCCTATTCAGACTTGCCATGATAAAGGCGACCTAGCTACCAGGGACCGGTCATTGTCTCATGGTTGGGTTAACTATCTCCCTATTCAGACTTGCCATGATTAAAGGCGACCTAGCTACCAGGAACCGGTCAATTGTCTCCATGGTTGGGTTAACTATCTCCCTATTCAGACTTGCCATGATAAAAGGGTGACCTAGCTACAAGGAACCGGTCATTGTCTCCATGGTTGGTAACTATCTCCCTATTCAGACTTGCCATGATTAAAGGCGACCTAGCTACCAGAACGACCTGCCGTCAATGTCTCCATGGTTGGGTTACTATCTCCCTATTCGACTTGCCATGATAAAGGGACCTAGCTACAAGCAACGGTTTTGTCAATGTCTCCATGATTGCGATAACTATCTCCCTATTCAGACTTTCCACCGGGTGCGTCATACTTAAGTTACATAACAAAAAAATCCCCATCAAAATCTGTCTGTTTAAGCTAGAGATATCTGAATTCTTGCATTGGATGTGTCTCAAGCCACCTCATCCGCCAGTGTCGCATTCCGCATCTGCGGTAAATGTGGCAGAGCTAGAGTGCGTTTTGTCAGACCGTGAGACAATCCAGAAAACCAGTCTTCTCACGTAAACGTCTGTAGCGTCCGAACGGTTTGACCTATAAACTATTATGACGACTGGAAAGGAGAGACTTTCACAAACACTAATGGTGTTCTCCATTTTGCTTTATGACCCCAACAAGAGACTCGTCTGAAGTGCGGATGCGATGTGCACTTCAGTTTGTAGCTTCCGAACAGTTTGGGCTCACACTCAGTAGCTATGAAGTGCTTTGAAAGGTTGTCATGGCTCACATTAACACCATCATCCCGGAACCCTAGACCCACTCCAAGCGAATATGCCCCAACAGATCTGATGACGCATCTCATCGACTCCCACCTGCCTTTCACTGGACAAAAGGAACACCTTATGTAAGAAGCTCTGTTATTGACTACAGCTTAGTGTTCACACCATAGTAACCACAAAGCTCAATCACTAAGCTAAACACCTCCCTCTGCAACTAGATCCTGGACTTCCTGATGGGCCGCCCAGGTGGTAAGGGTAGGCAGCAACACATCTGCCACGCGGATCCTCAACTCGGAGTCACCTCAGGGGTGCGTGATTAATCCCCTCCTGTCTCCTTTTTCACCCAGGACTGCAAGGCCAAGACGACTCCAACACCATCGATTAAGTATGCTGACACACACAGTGGTAGGCCTGATCACCGAACAAAAGAGACAGCCATATGGGAGGAGGTCAGAGTCCTGGCAGTGTGGTGCCAGGGCAACAAACTTAGCTTCAACGCGAGCAAGACAAATAGATGACTCGTGGACTACAGGAAAGAAGGCCGAACAGAGCCCATTTGTGAGAGCGCACGAAACACGGTACACTTTCCCCCCTCAGGTCCTGAAAAAATTGTCATGGGTCCCCAGATCTCAAAAAGTTCTACAGCTGCACCATCGAGAGGCCTCCTGACTGGTTGCATCACACACCTGGAATGGCAACTGCTCGGCATCCAACCACAAGCGCCGCTAAGAGGGGTAGTGGGTAAAAGTCCAGTACATCACTGGGGCCAAGCTTCCTGCCATCCAGGACCTATATACTCGGCATGGAAGCTGGATGCAGCAGAGGTAAGGCCAAAAAATGGTCACGACTCCCAGTCACCCAAATCATAGAATTTTCCCTCTGCTACCGCATGGCGGTAGAGCCAAGTCTAGGTCCAAGAGGCTCCTTAACAGCTTCTATACCCCAAGCCATAAAGACTGCTGAAAAATGTAATATCAAATGGCGCACGCAAGACTATTTGCATTGATCCCCCTTTGTCTTTTACACTGCCGTCTACTACTCCGTATAAATATCTATGCATAATCACTTCACCCCTACGCTACTACCATACTACCAAGTTACGTCGACTACCTGTACCCCAGCACGACTTTGTACTTACCAGATACCGCATTGGTATATAGCCTCATTATTGTTATTATTATTGTGTTACTTAAAAAATAAAAAATAAAAATAGTTTATTTGAGTAAATATAACTCTATTTTCTAAAACTGCATTGTTGGTTAAGAGTTGTAAATAAGCATTTCACAGTAAGGTTTTGTCCTGTTGTATTCGGAGCATGTGACAAATACACATTTTATTTCATTTGATATAACAAGAAACCGATAGCAAAAACATATACATATAATTTTACAAAACTTTTACTAAGAATCAGCTATTAAAGACCAGCGGGGCCTCCCGGGTGGCGCAGTGGTCTAGGGCACTGCATCGCAGTGCTAGCTGCGCCACCAGAGTCTCTGGGTCGCGCCCAGGCTCTGTCGCAACCGGCCGCGACCGGGAGGTCGGGGGGCGACGCACAATTGGCCTAGCGTCGTCCGGTTAGGGAGGTTTGGCCGGTAGGGATATCCTTGTCTCATCGCGCTCCAGCGACTCCTGTGGCGGGCCGGGCGCAGTGCGCGCTAACCAAGGGGGCCAGGTGACGGTGTTTCTCCCGACACATTGGTGCGGACTTCCGGGTTGGAGGCGTGTTGTGTTAAGAAGCAGTGCGGCTTGGTTGGGTTGTGTTTCGGAGGACGCATGGCTTTCGACCTTCGTCTCTCCCGAGCCCGTACGGGAGTTGTAGCGATGAGAACAAGATAGTAATTACTAGCGATTGGATACCACGAAAATTGGAAAAAAGACTAGCGGACACACTCGATTCTCCAATTACATTGAATGAACTAAGGACAAAATACAAACCCTTTCAACCCAAAAAGTGTCACGACTTCCGCTCTCCTTGTTCGGGCGGCGTTCGTGGTCGACGTCACGACCTTCTAGCCATCGTTGATCCTTTTTTCATTTTCCATTGGTTTTGTCTTGTCTTGTACCACCTGGTTCCAATCCCATCAATTACATGTTGTGTATTTAACCCTTCGTCTCCCTCTGTCACGGTCCTGACCTTAGTTCGGTTTTATGTCTCTATTTTGGTTTGGAAAGGGACGTGAGTTGGGTGGCATTCTATGTTCTTCTATGTTTTTCATTCTATGTTTTGTATTTCTATGTGTTTGGCCTGGTATGGTTCTCAATCAGAGACAACGATAGACAGCTGCCTCTGATTTGGAACCATACCAGGCCAAACACATAGAAATACAAACATAGAATGAAAAACATAGAATGAACATAGAATGCCCACCCCAACTCACGCCTGTCCAAACAAAATAGGACATAAAAAAGGAACTAAGGTCAGGACGTGACAGAGGGGGAACAGAGGGTTAAATCACAACATGTAATTGATGGGATTGGAACCAGGTGTGATACAAGACAAGACAAAACCAATGGAAAATGAAAAGAGGATCACGATGGCTAGAAGGTCGGTGACGTCGACCACCGAACGCCGCCCGACAAGGAGAGGCGGCGTTTGGACACTTTTTGGTTGAAGGGTGTTATTTTGTCCTGTAGTTCATTCAATGTAATTGGAGAATCGAGTGTGTTCCGCTAGTCTTTTCCAATTTTCGGATTCCAATGCGCTAGTAATTACTATTCGTTGTCTCATGCGCTACAACTCCCGTACGGGCTCTCGGGAGAGACGAAGGTCGAAAGCCATGCGTCCTCCGAACAACAAACCAACCAAGCCGCACTGCTTCTTAACACAACACGCTCCAACCCGGAAGTCAGCCGCACCATGTGTCGGAGGAACCACGTGCACCTGGCACTGCGTTAGGCGCACGCTGCGCCCGGCCCGGCCACAGGAGTCGCTGGGAGACGCCGATCGAGGACAAGGATATCCCTACCGGCCAAACCTCTCCTAACCCGGACGACGCTAGGCCAATTGGCGTCGCCCCACGGACCCTCCCGGTCGCGGCGGCCTTCGCGACAGAGCCTGGGCGAACCCAGAGACTCTGGTGGCGCAAGCTAGCACGGCGATGCAGTGCCTAGACCACTGCTGCCACCCGGAGGCCCCGCTAGTCTTTAATAGCTGATTCTTAGTAAAAGTTTTGTAAATTATAGATGTATATGTTTTG
>NW_019945254.1:39321-42348 GCF_002910315.2 Salvelinus sp. IW2-2015
AACAACAAAACGACAAACGAACAGTTCTGCAAGGTGCAATACACAAAACAGAAAACAACTACCCACAAACACAGGTGGGAACAGGCTACCTAAGTATGGTTCTCCATCAGAGACAACGATAGACAGCTGCCTCTGATTTGGAACCATACCAGGCCAAACACATAGAAATACAAAACATAGAATGAAAAACATAGAATGAACATAGAATGCCCACCCCAACTCACGCCCTGTCCAAACCAAATAGAGACATAAAAAGGAACTAAGGTCAGGACGTGACAGAGGGGAACAGAGGGTTAAATACACAACATGTAATTGATGGGATTGGAACCAGGTGTGATACAAGACAAGACAAAACCAATGGAAAATGAAAAGAGGATCAGCGATGGCTAGAAGGTCGGTGACGTCGACCACCGAACGCCGCCCGAACAAGGAGAGGCGGCGTTCTGACACTTTTTGGGTTGAAGGGTTTGTATTTTGTCCTGTAGTTCATTCAATGTAATTGGAGAATTTTGCTATCGGTTCTTTGTTATATCAAATGAAATAAATGTGTATTTGTCACATGCTCCGAATACAACAGGACAAAACCTTACTGTGAAATGCTTATTTACAAGCTCTTAACCAACAATGCAGTTTTAAGAAAATAGAGTTATATTTACTCAAATAAACTATTTTATTTTTTATTTTTTAAGTAACACAATAAAATAACAATAATGAGGCTATATACAATGGGTACTGGTAACAAGTCAATGTGCGGGGGTACAGGTTAGTCGAGGTAATTGGTAGTAGGTAGTAGGTAGGGGTGAAGTGATTATGCATAGATAATGAACAGTGAGTAGCGGCAGTGTAAAAACAAAGGGGGGGGTCAATGCAAATAGTCCTGGTGGCCATTTGATACATTTTTCAGCAGTCTTATGGCTTGGGGGTAGAAGCTGTTAAGGAGCCTCTTGGACCTAGACTTGGCTCTACCGCCATGCGGTAGCAGAGGGAAAATTCTATGATTTGGGTGACTGGAGTCGTTGACCATTTTTTGGGCCTTCCTCTGACACTGCCGAGTATATAGGTCCTGGATGGCAGGAAGCTTGGCCCCAGTGATGTACTGGACTGTACCCACTACCCTCTGTAGCGCCTTGTGGTTGGATGCCGAGCAGTTGCCATTCCAGGTGGTGATGCAACCAGTCAGGAGGCTCTCGATGGTGCAGCTGTAGAACTTTTTGAGGATCTGGGGACCCATGACAAATTTTTTCAGACACCTGAGGGGAAAAGGTGTGGTCGTGCGCTCTTCACAATGGGTCGTGTTCGGCCCTTCTTTTCCTGTAGTCCACGATCATCTCATTTGTCTTGCTCGCGTTGAAGCTAAGTTTGTTGCCCTGGCACCACACTGCCAGGACTCTGACCTCCTCCCTATAGGCTGTCTCATTGTTGTCGGTGATCAGGCCTACCACGTTGTGTCGTCAGCATACTTAATCATGGTGTTGGAGTCGTACTTGGCCTTGCAGTCATGGGTGAAAAAGGAGTACAGGAGGGGATTAATCACGCACCCCTGAGGTGACTCCGAGTTGAGGATCAGCGTGGCAGATGTGTTGCTGCCTACCCTTACCACCTGGGGGCGGCCCATCAGGAAGTCCAGGATCTAGTTGCAGAGGGAGGTGTTTAGCTTAGTGATGAGCTTTGTGGTTACTATGGTGTTGAACACTAAGCTGTAGTCAATGAACAGCATTCTTACATAGGTGTTCCTTTTGTCTAGGTGGGAAAGGGCAATCTGTTGGGGCAATATTCGCATTGGAGTGGGTCTAGGGTTTCCAGGGATGATGGTGTTAATGTGAGCCATGGCAAACCTTTCAAAGCACTTCATAGCTACTGATGTGTAGCCCAAACGGTTCGGCAGTCGCGACTTCAGACGAGTCTCTTGTTGGGGTCATAAAGCAAAATGGAGAACACCATTAGTGTTTGTGAAAGTCTCTCCTTTCCAGTCGTCATAATAGTTTTGTAGGTCAAACCGTTCGGACGCTAACAGACGTTTACGTGAGAAGACTGGTTTTCTGGGTTGTCTCACGGTCTGACTAACACCACTCTAGCTCTGCCACATTTTACCGCAGATGTGGAAATGCGACACTGGCGGATGAGGTGGCTTGAGACACATCCAACGCAAAAAATCAGATATCTCTAGCTTAAACAGACAGATTTTGATGGGGATGTTTTTGTTATGTAACTTAGATTGACGCACCGGTGGCAAGTCTGAATAGGGAGATAGTTATCCCAACCATGGAGACAATGACCGGTTCCTGGTAGCTACGTTGCCTTTTATCATGGCAAGTCTGAATAGGGAGATAGTTATCCCAACCATGGAGACATTGACAGTGACCGATTGCTGGTAGCTAGGTCGCCTTTTATCATGGTAAGTCTGAATAGGGAGATAGTTATCCCAACCATGGAGACAATGACCGGTTCCTGGTAGCTAGGTCGCCTTTATCATGGCAAGTCTGAATAGGGAGACAGTTAACCCAACCATGGAGACAATGACCGGTTCCTGGTAGCTAGGTCGCCTTTAATCATGGCAAGTCTGNAGTTAACCCAACCATGGAGACAATGACCGGTTCCTGGTAGCTAGGTCGCCTTTAATCATGGCAAGTCTGAATAGGGAGATAGTTAACCCAACCATGGAGACAGGAAAAGAAGGACGGGGATAGAAGGTTAATTCCTATTTCACAACCTCTATCTATCACTCCCCCTATTCCTCGTCTGTCTGTCTGTCTGTCTGTCTGTCTGTCTGTCTGTCTGTCTGTCTGTCTGTCTGTCTGTCTGTCTGTCTGTCTGCCCCTTTAGTCCAACACCTGTGACATGAAGGACAGGCATAGCAGGTTCGGTAAGGCCATTACAGTACTGGTATGTTCTAGCGCTTTCCTTGTGCGGTTCCAGGGAGGGGCTCATCGGTGCTGAGGCACCCTCAAGAATAGCAGTGTTATGGGAGTTGACCTATGCAGACAGGGATCTTGGTTTACCTACGTTGTCTAATAAGACCATGTACAA
>NW_019945254.1:45433-48973 GCF_002910315.2 Salvelinus sp. IW2-2015
GATTCTGGTAGCTAGGTCGCCTTTTATCATGGTAAGTCTGATAGGGAGATAGTTATCCCAACCATGGAGACAATGACCGGTTCCTGGTAGCTAGGTCGCCTTTATCATGGCAAGTCTGAATAGGGAGACAGTTAACCCAACCATGGAGACAATGACCGGTTCCTGGTAGCTAGGTCGCCTTTAATCATGGCAAGTCTGAATAGGGAGACAGTTAACCCAACCATGGAGACAATGACCGGTTCCTGGTAGCTAGGTCGCCTTTAATCATGGCAAGTCTGAATAGGGAGACAGTTAACCCAACCATGGAGACAATGACCGGTTCCTGGTAGCTAGGTCGCCTTTAATCATGGCAAGTCTGAATAGGGAGACAGTTAACCCAACCATGGAGACAATGACCGGGTCCTGGTAGCTAGGTCGCCTTTAATCATGGCAAGTCTGAATAGGGAGACAGTTAACCCAACCATGGAGACAATGACCGGTTCCTGGTAGCTAGGTCGCCTTTAATCATGGCAAGTCTGAATAGGGAGATAGTTAACCCAACCATGGAGACAGGAAAGAAAGGACGGGGATAGAAGGTTAATTCCTATTTCACAACCTCTATCTATCACTCCCCCTATTCCTCGTCTGTCTGTCTGTCTGTCTGTCTGTCTGTCTGTCTGTCTGTCTGTCTGTCTGTCTGTCTGTCTGTCTGTCTGTCTGCCCCTTTAGTCCAACACCTGTGACATGAAGGACAGGCATAGCAGGTTCGGTAAGGCCATTACAGTACTGGTATGTTCTAGCGCTTTCCATGTGCGGCTCCAGGGAGGGGCTCATCGGTGCTGAGGCACCCTCAAGAATAGCAGTGTTATGGGAGTTGACCTATGCAGACAGGGATCTTGGTTTACCTACGTTGTCTAATAAGACCATGTACAAAATCTAGGAACAGTTACTGTCTAGTAATGCCTCCTCATAGCTGAACATTGATGTTGTGTGTGTGTGTGTGCGTGCGTGTGTGTGTCTGTGTGTGTGTGCGTGCGTGCGTGCGTACGTGCGTGCGTGCGTGCGCGTGTGTGTGTGTGTGTGTCATATTGACTGCATGTCCTCCGCAGGTTCCCACTGCTGTGGTTTTAAGGGGCAGCCATGATCTGAGTAGCTGACTCAAGTGAGGCGTTTAGGCATAGAGACTGTGTCCCAAACCTCACCCTAACCCCTACTGTACTGTATTCCCCACAGGCCCTGGTCAAACGTAATGCTGCCTTCAGAAAGTACTCACATACCTTGACTTTTTACACATATTGTCGTGTTAAATAAAGCCTGAATTCAAAAATGTATTTAAATGTATTTTTCTTACCCATCTACACACAATAGCCCATAATGACAAAGTGAAAATATGTTTTTAGAAATGTTTGCTAATTCATTGCAAATTAAATACTGAATTTTTTTATTGACACACTGTAAGTATTCACACCCCTGAGTCAATACTTTGTAGAAGCACCTTCGGCATTGATTACACCTGTGAGTCTTTCTGGGTAAGGCTCTAAGAGCTTTCCACACCTGGATTGTGCAACCTTTGCCCATTATTCTTTAAAAAATTCTTCATGCTCTGTCAGATTGATTTACGGTCATTGCTAGAGAACCATTTTCAGGCCATAGATTTCTTAAAGTAGATTAAAGTCAAAACTAACTCCTCCACTCAGGAACATTCACTGTCTTCTTGGTAAGCAACTGCAGTGTAGATTTGGTCTTGTGTTTTAGGTTAATTTCCTGCTGAAAGGTGAATTCACCACCCAGTGTCAGGTGGAAAGCAGACTGAAGAAGGTTTTCCTCTTGGGTGTTGTCTGTGCTTAGCTCCATTCTGTTTATTTTTTATCCTGAAAAATTCCCCAGTCCTTAATTATTACAAGCATACCCATAACATGATGCAGCCACCGCTATGCATGAAAATATGGAAAGTGGTACTCAGTAATGTGCTGTATTGGATTTGCCCAAAACATAACACTTCATATTCAGAACAAAAAATGAATTGCTTTGCAACAGTTTTTGCAGTATTACTTTAGTGCCTTGATGAAAACAGGATGCATGTTATGGAATATTTTTATTCTGTACAAGCTTCCTTCTTTTCACTCTGTCATTTAGGTTAGTATTGTGGAGTAACTACAATGTTGTTGATCCATCCTCAGTTTTCTCCTATCACAACCATTAAACTCTGTAACTGTTTTAAAGTCACCATTGGCCTCATGGTGAAATCCCTGAGTGGTTTCCTTCCTCTCCAGCAACTGAGTTAGGAAGGATGCCTGTATCTTTGTAGTGACTGGATGTATTGATACACCATCCAAAGTGTAATGAATAACTTCATCATGACATTATGGACAGCAGCAGGCCCGTCTACTCTATGAATATCTGAAGAAGCGTTTGTGGGCTTATCTTATCTCCTGTTCCGCCTTTACATTTCACAATGGCTACCTTGTGTGTGTGTGTGGTGTGTGTGTGTGTGTGTGTTGGTGTGTGTGTGTGTGTGTGTGTGTGGTGTGTGTGTGTGTTGTGTGTGTGTGTGTGTGTGTGTGTGTGTGTGTGTGTGTGTGTGTGTGTGTGTGTGTGTGTGTGTGTGGTGTGTGTGCATGTATGCGTGCGTGCCTACATTCTATGTGAACAGTCCAGCCCACCCGGGGGATCTGGCAGGCATTAGGACATAGGCAGCCCTCCACAGCCCCAACCCAGCCCAACCCGGGGATCTGGCAGGCTTAGGACGTAGGCAGCCTCCACAGCCCCAACCCAGCCCAACCCGGGGGATCTGCAAGCATTAGCACATAGGTAGCCCTCCACAGCCCCAACCCAGCCCAACCCGGGGGATCTGGCAGGCATTAGGACATAGGCAAGCCCTCCACAGCCCCAACCCAGCCAACCCGGGGGATTCTGGCAAGCATTAGCACATAGGTAGCCCTCCACAGCCCCAACCCAGCCCAACCCGGGGGATCTGGCAGGCATTGGGACGTAGGCAGCCCTCCACAGCCCCAACCAAGCCCAACACCGGGGGACCTGGCAGGCATTAGGACGTAGGTAGCCCTCCACAGCCCCAACCCAGTGAGCTATGTGTGACATTACAGTAATGAAGTAGGCAGTGTTAACAAAGTGACTCTTTAAGTCACAAATGGCACCTTATTTCCTCCAGGAAGTATTCAATTGGCTTTTTTACACATTCTGTTGTGTTACAGCCAGAATGTTTGTTACTGACTGGCCTACACACAGTAGCCCAATGTAAAAGTGGAAATTTAATTTTTTATTTTTTTTAATGAAAAGATGAAATTTCTTGAGTCAGTAAGTATTCAACCCCTTTGTTATGGCAAGCCTAAATAAGTTCAGGAGTACAAATTTGCTAAACAAGTCACGTAATAAACTGCATGGACTCACTCTGTGTGCAGTACTAGTGTTGAACATAATTGTAATTTAAACGCAGATTTACCACAAAGACCAGAAGGTTTTCCAATGCCTCTCAAAGAAGGCAGCTATTGGTAGATGGGTAAAAAATAAATAAAAAGCAGACATTGAATATTCCTTTGCAGC
>NW_019945254.1:49815-57259 GCF_002910315.2 Salvelinus sp. IW2-2015
ATAGAATACAGTATATACATATGAGATGAGTAATACATAGACTAAGATACAGTAGAATAGAATACAGTATATACATATGAGATGAGTAATACATAGACTAAGATACAGTAGAATAGGATAGAATAAGGTTTATACATATGAGATGAGTAATGCAAGATATGTAAACATTATTAAAGTGACTAGTCTTCCAATTATTAAAGTGGCCAGTGATTTCTAGTCTATGCCTATAGGCAGCAGCCTCTAATGTGCTAGTGATGGCTATTTAATAGTCTGATGGCCTTGAGATAGAAGCTGTTTTTCAGTCTCTCGGTCCCAGCTTTGATGCACCTGTACTGACCTCGCCTTCTGGATGATAGCGGGGTGACCAGGCAGTGGCTCGGGTGGTTGTTGTCCTTGATGATCTATTTGGCCTTCCTGTGACATCGGGTGGTGTAGGTGTCTTAGAGGGTAGTGTGCACATCTGTCATCAAGGCAAAGGGTGGCTACTTTGAAGAATCTCAAATATAAAATATATTTTGATTTGTTTAACACTTTTTTGGTTACTACATAATTCCATATGTGTTATTTCATAGTTTTGATGTCTTCACTATTATTCTACAATGTAGAAAATAGTAAAAATAAAGAAAAACCCTTGAATGAGTAGGTGTGTCCAAACTTTCGACTGGTACTGTATAAACCATTAAGTTGACAGACAGCACCAATGGTGTGATATGGACTGTTACCCTTCACACCATTCTCCCCACGACAAGCCGGCGGAGAACGACACTAAATCTAAAAATGAGGTGAACCAAGCCTTATTGAAATGTTCCTTTCTCTCTTTATATAATAGTGCGTCCTTCGGCTGGCTGCATGCCTGTGTTTCTACCCGTCAACAGGATCCTACATGCTTGTTTGAACATTTTCACACAAAGATGTACAGGAACAGACTTGGATGTCCATATTAGGAAGCACACAGTCATTGTAGCCTACCCACTCACAGACACTTTAGCAAACTCCAACACTCATTCTAGAACCCTCATTCTAGAACCTTCCTTCTACAACCTTCATTCTACAGCCTTCATTCTAGAACCTTAATTCTAGAACCTTAATTCTAGAACCTTAATTCTAGAACCTTCATTCTACAGGCTTCATTCTAGAACCTTCATTCTACAACCTTCATTCTACAACCTTCATTCTACAGCCTTCATTCTACAACCTTCATTCTAGAACCTTCATTCTAGAATCTTCATTCTACAACCTTCATTAGAATCTTCATTCTACAACCTTCATTCTAATCAATCTTCATTCTACAACCTTCATTCTATAATCTTCATTCTACAACCTTCATTCTACAACCTTCATTAGTCTAGAACCTTCATTCTACAACCTTCATTCTACAGCCTTCATTCTACAACGTTCATTCTCTCAAACTTTCATTCTACAACCTTCATTCTAGAACCTTTATTTAACTAGGCAAGTCGTTAAGAAATAATTCTTATTTACAATGGACGGCCTAACCCCCCGGCCAAACCCCGGACGACGCTGGGCCAATTGTGCGCCGCCCTATGGGACTCCCATCACGGCCGGAAGTGATACAGCCCTGGATTCGAACCGGGACTGTAGTAACGTGTCTTGTATTGAGATGCAGTGCCTTAAGACCTGCTGCGTCACTCGTAGCTCCACACGGCCATAGATATAAATACCCCATACAGTATATACACAGTACACAGATTTAAAATGTGAGATGGATTGCACAATAAAGTCGGGACTTATTTCCATCGTGGTCCTTATTGTTTTGCATAGATACAGTACACATACAGAAACATACCTGTAGATCCAGATACATTACAGAGATACAGACATAAAAACAACATTATACTGTGTCACGTCGTTAGCAAGCTTTGAAATGATTTTTAGATGGCTATGGCGGCTAATATGAATAAGGATTATTGAGACAGAGGATCATGGAGGCTGATAGCTAGTTGAACACTATGCAGAGACTGTGTCATCGTCGACAGCGCCTTCTCAGTGATAGACAGTTCTGCTGATGACGGCTGGGATGACAGAACCAGGAGGCTCATCTTCAATTACAATCACAAGTGTTTTGATGTAATCCTCTCTGAGTCCTCCACGCACACACAACACGCGACACAGCACACACACCACACCACACACACAGTGAGGCTCTGCAGAAGTAGAGCTCAATCGAGAGGTACATTGGAGAGGAAGCATGTGCTGCCGTCTCTTGTCCTTGTCATAGCCAGCTAAACACACACGTGTACAACAGCACTCTGTTGTTAAACCCAGATACCAACATAACAGTCCTCACACGCTGAGGGGCTGAAGTGACATACAAAATGAAATTGTCTACTGTTTGAGAAACTGGCCCTTCACATTGAAAACTCTAACCTCTGTACTGTAAAATGAAGGTAAGCAAAGCACTTCAAATCTCCAACTAAAATCTCCAACTACAAATCGTCCACTTCAATCTCCACTTCAAATCTCCACTACAAATCTCCACTACAAATCACTCTCCACTTCCAATCTCCACTTCAATCTCCATTTCAAATCTCCACTTCAATTCCACTTCAAATTCCACTTCAAATCTCCACTTCAAATCTCCACTTCAAATCTCCACTTCAAATGTCCACTTCAAATGTCCACTTCAAATGCACACAAATCTCCACTCACAAATCTCCACTTCAAATCTCCACTTCCCAATCTCCACTTCCAATCTCCATTCCAATCTCCACTACAAATCTCCACTTCAAATCTCCACCTTCAAATCTCCACTTCAACTCTCCACTTCAACTCTCCACTTCAAACTCTCCACTTCAAATCTCCACTTCAAATCTCCACTTCAAATCTCCACTTCAAATGCGTCCACTTCAAATCGCCACTACAAATGTCCACTTCAAATGTCCACTACAAATCTCACTAATCTCCACTTCAATCTCCCTCAAATCTCCACTTCCAATCTCCACTTCAAATCTCCACTTTCAAATCTCCACTACAAATGTCCACTTCAAATCTCCACTTGTCAAATCTCCACTTCAAATCTCCACTTCAACTCTCCACTTCAAATCTCCACTTCAAATCTCCACTTCCAATCTCCACTTCCAATCTCACTTCAAATCTCCACTTCAAATCTTCCACTTCAAAATCTCCACTTCCAATCTCACTTCAAATCTCCACTTCCAATCTCCACTACAAATGTCCACTTCCAATCTCACTTCCAATCTCCACTTCAAATCTCAAAAAGTAAAGCATAGAACCACAATAAATGGTAGGATGGCTGCAGTATTGAGGTTAATGAGCCACTAGCCAACCAAACCAATACACTTCTGAGATGCAGCAGTAATAAAGCGTTTCTTTACAAACAATAAATATACATTTCCAGAAATGTTGTTAAATTAGCTTTTTATTGTTTAAGGAAATGATGAAAGAGAGAAGTTTTGTTCTTTTAATGATGGCATCGGGTTTTTTCAATGACAGACGTAGTTTAAAATATGTCCGCTTTGATGGTTTAATTTCAGGAGAGAACAAATAATCAGATGATGCGGTTAATTGTGAATGTGAAACACTCCTTAGTACTGTAACGACTGACAGGATAGCGTCTTGGTAATATATTTAATATTACATACAGAATACTGGTCACAACTCATTTAAATGTCCCACACAGTCATTTTATTTCAAAGTAAAAAATATCCCTTGAATGACCAAAACATAACCCATTATATTGTTTTACTCTATTAAAATACTCAGAATTAAAGAAATTTTACTTTTTTTTCTAATCTCTATCAGGAAGCCTGAAAGAACAGTCTGAGGTGGGAATCCAGTCTCAACACTATACATCCAGTTCTCAACACTAACACTCAGTCTCAAACAATACATCACATTCTCAAACTACAACATGCCAGTCTCAACACTATAAATCCAGTCCTCAACATATAACATCCAGTCTCAACACTATAACATCCAGTCTCAACACTACAACATCCAGTCTCAACACTACAAAATCCAGTCTCAACACTACAACATCCATCAGTCTCAACACTATAACATCCAGTTTCAACACTACGACATCCAGTCTCAACACTACGAATCCATTCAACACTACAACACTCTAGTCTCAACACCTATAACATCCAGTCTCAACACTACAACATCCAGTCTCAACACTACGACATCCAGTCTCAACACTACAGCAATCTAGTTCAACACTACGACATCCAGTCTCTACACTATAACATCCAGTCTCAACACTATAACATCCAGTCTCACACTAAAGACATCCAGTCTCAACACTACGACATCCAGTCTCAACAGTACGACATTCCAGTCTCAACACTACAACATCCAGTCTCAACACTACGACATCCAGTCTCAACACTACCACATTCAGTCTCAACACTACAGCATCTAGTCTCAACACTACGACATCCAGTTCTCTACACTACGACATCCAGTCTCAACACTATAACATCCAGTTCAACAACTTACATCCAGTCTCAACCTATAACATCCAGTCTCCAACCACTATATACATCCAGTCTCAACACTATAACATCCGTCTCAACACTATACATCCAGTGCTAACATACAGAATCCAGTTCCAACACTACGACATCCAGTCTCAACACTATAACATCCAGTCTCAACACTACGACATCCAGTCTTCAACAGTTACGACATCCCCGTCTCAACACTACAACATCCAGTCTCAACACTATAACATCCAGTCTCACCACTACGACATCCAGTCTCACCACTACGACATCCAGTCTCAAAACTACGACATCCAGCCTCAACACTACGACATCCAGTCTCAAACACTACGACATCCAGTCTCAAAACTACGACATCCAGTTCAACCCTACAACATCCAGTATCAACACTACGACATCCAGTCTCTACACTATAACATCCAGTCTCTACACTATAACATCCAGTCCTCAACACTACGACATCCAGTCTCAACACTATAGCATCCCGTCTCAACACTATAACATCCAGTCTCAACACTATAACATCCAGTCTCAACACTATACATCAGTCTCAACACTATAACATCCAGTCTCAACACTATAACTTCCAGTCTCAACACTACGACATCCAGTCTCAAAACTACGACATCCAGTCTCAACACTACAACATCCAGTATCAACACTACGACATCCAGTCTCAACACTACGACATCCAGTCTCTACACTTAAATCCAGTCTCTACACTATAACATCCAGTCTCAACACTACGACATCCAGTCTCAACACTATAACATCCAGTCTCAACACTATATAACATCCAGTTCTCAACACTATAACATCCAGTCTCAACACTATAACATCCAGTCTCAACACTATAACATCCAGTCTCAACACTATAACATCCAGTCTCAACACTATAACATGCCAGTCTCAACACTACGACATCCCAGTCTCAACACTATGACATCCAGTCTCTACACTATAACATCCAGTCTCAACACTACGACATCCAGTCTCAACACTACGACATCCAGTCTCAACACTATGACATCCAGTCTCAACACTACGACATCCAGTCTCAACACTACGACATCCGCCATATCTCTGAGGTGTTTTTTTGTTCTTCTAATATTAGTTTGAATTACATAGACCTCTTGTTCATTACATGATCAATGCTTTTATCCAAGAAGCTTGAGTTCTGATGTGGGCAATGAAAGGGGTTCTTCAGCAAACATCCACTACATTGTTGTTAGCGTTAGCTAGCTTTAGGAGGAGGAAAACTGCACTCGGTAGCTAGCTAACGTTAGCACCTGCTACAAAAGTTAGCAAGGCAAATTGAAATAAATTGCACTAACTCCACACAAAAAAAAACTCTAAAACCAAGAAAACAATATATAATCTAAACTTCCTCCATCTCCTGTAGTTTGAAGAAACTAATTTGAATTAAATAATATTTAAAAATGCTCAACTATCACAATCTCTATCCAAATATGTCACCAACTCACCAAGCTTCTCAACACGTCAGACAAATGTTCAGTTCATAATGCAAAAGCTTTGATTGGTTGGAGTACGTCCTCCGGAAGTGGTCACAATTACCATGTAGGCCTATGGAAGGGGCTGAGGTCTACGAGTCTCCTAGGTTTTGTATTGAAGTCAATGTACCGAGAGGAGGATGGAAGCTAGCTGTCCTCCGGCTACATCATGGTGCTACCCTACGGAGTGCTGTTGAGGCTACTGTAGACCTTCGATGCAAACAGTGTTTTAATCCATTATTTGGTGACGCTAAAGTTTTATGCTAAAAAAGCATAACTTATTTTTTATGTTATTTCTGAAAATTGACTCCTCTGAGAGCCTCACAATGTAGTCAATCTCAAACAACACATTTGACTTTCTCACCCCTGGTTCTGTATCTCTCTCCTCTCTCCATCTCCCCAGCCTGCCACTAAGGAGGGTGCGTCTGCCCATGAAAGTGGGCAACAAGACAGACGTGTGGTCTTGCTTGGGCCCTGGTGCTGGACTGAAGAAGACTACAGCCCATCCGCAAACCAGATCCCAGAGGAGAAACTCTACAAGTCTACCACACCATTATTGTTTAGGTGTATTTGTGGTGGTGATGATGTGATGTTTTTTATATATAAAGTTGTTCTAATTCTAAATTTCTGTCTTCTAATTCTAATTTCTGTCTCTAATTCTAATTAATTCTGTCTCTAATTCCTAATTAAATCGTCTCTAATTCTAATTCTGTCTCTATTCCTAATTCTGTTCTTAAATTCTAATTCTGTCTCTAATTCTTAATTCTGTCTCTAATTCTAATTATGTCTCTAATTCTAATTCTGTCTCTAATTCTAATCTGTCTCTAATTCTAATGTATGTCTCTAATTCTAATTTCTCTTGCTATTCAACAGTTCTGTTCTAATTCAAAGTTCTGTCTCTAATTCTATTAATGTCTGTGCTCTCATCTTAATTCTGTCTTTAATGTCTAATTCTAATTCTGTCTCTAATTCTAATTAATTCTGTCTAATTCTTTCTCTAATTCTAATTTGTCCCTAATTCTAATTCTGTCTCTATTCTAATTCTCTCTAATTCAAATTCTGTCTCTTAATTCAAATTCGGTCTCTAATCTTCTAATTTAATTCAATGTCTCTAATTCTAAATTCTGTCTTTAATTCTAATTCTAATTCTGTCTCTAATTCTAATTAATTCTGGTCTAAGTTTACTGTCTCTATTCTAATTCTGTCTTTATTCTGAATTCTGTCTCTAATTCTAATAATTCTGTCTTGCTAATTCTAATAATTCTGTCTCTAATTCTTGTTCTGAAATATAATAATTCTGATTGTACCAGGCTGTAGCACTTCAACTCGACGCAGGAAGTCCATGTCCACGGTCATCAAACTATTCAGACGGCAGCTTCAGGATTGTAACAGCAAGGGAGCCTCTGAGATCGTCCTGAAAGAAGTGAGTTGGTTTACAGCTGGATG
>NW_019945254.1:57284-60606 GCF_002910315.2 Salvelinus sp. IW2-2015
AGAATCAATGAGTAGGTGTGTCCAAACTTTCGACTGGTACTGTATAAAACATTAAGTTGACAGACAGCACCAATGTGTGATATGGACTGTTACCCCTTACACCATTCTCCCACGACAAGCCGGCGGAAACGACACTAAATCTAAAAATGAGGTGAACCAAGCCTTATTGAAATGTTCCTTTCTCTCTTTATATAATAGTGCGTTCCTCTCGGCTCGGCTGCATGCCTGTGTTTCTACCCGTCAACAGGATCCTACATGCTTGTTGAACATTTTCACACAAAGATGTACAGGAACAGACTTGGGATGTCCCATATTAGGAAGCACACAGTCATTGTAGCCTACCCAACTCACAGACAACTTTAGCAAACTCCAACACTCATTCTAGAACCCTCATTCTAGAACCTTCCTTCTACAACCTTCATTCTACAGCCTTCATTCTAGAACCTTAATTCTAGAACCTTAATTCTAGAACCTTTAATTCTAGAACCTTCATTCTACAGCTTCATTCATAGAACCTTCATTCTACAACCTTCATTCTACAACCTTCATATCTACAGCCTTCATTCTACAACCTTCATTCTAGAACCTTCATTCTAGAACCTTCATTCTAGAATCTTCATTCTACAACCTTCATTTCTAGAATCTTCATTTAAACCTTCATTCTACAATCTTCATTCTACAACCTTCATTCTATAATCTTCATTCTACAACCTCATTCTACAACCTTCATTCTAGAACCTTCATTCTACAACCTTCATTCTACAGCCTTCATTCTACAACGTTCATTCTCTACAACCTTCATTCTACAACACTTCATTCTAGAACCTTTATTTAACTAGGCAATCGGTTAAGAAATAATTCTTATTTACAATGGACGCCTAACCCCCCGGCCAAACCCGGACGACGCTGGGCCAATTGTGCGCCGCCCTATGGACTCCCAATCACGGCCGGAAGTGATACAGCCCTGGATTCGAACCGGGACTGTAGTAACGTGTCTTGTATTGAGATGCAGTGCCTTTAGACCTGCTGCGTCACTCGTAGCTCCACACGGCCATAGATATAAATACCCCATACAGTATATACAACAGTACACAGATTTAAAATGTGAGATGGATTGCACAATAAAGTCGGGACTTATTTCCATCGTGGTCCTTATGTTTTGCATAGATACAGTACACATACAGAAACATACCTGTAGATCCAGATAACATTACAGAGATACAGACATAAAAACAACAATTATACTGTTCACAGCGTTAGCAAGCTTTTGAAATGATTTTTAGATGGCTATGGCGGCTTAATATGAATAATGATTATTGAGACGAGGATCAATGGAGGCTGATAGCTAGTTGAACACTATGCAGAGACGTGCATCGTCGACAGCGCCTTCTCAGTGATAGACAGTTCTGCTGATGACGGCTGGGATGACAGAACCAGGAGGCTCATCTTCAATTACAATCACAGTGTTTTATGTATCCTCTTGAGTCCTCCACGCACACACAAACACGCACACGCACACACACACACACACACACACACAGTAGGCCTGCAGAAGTAGAGCTCAATCCGAAGAGGTACATTGAGGAGGACAGCATGTGCTGCCGTCTCTTGTCCTTGTCATAGCCAGCTAACACACACGGTACAACAGCACTCTGTTTTAAACCCAGATACCAACATAACAGTCCTCACACGCTGAGGGGCTGAATGACATACAAAATGAAATTGTCTACTGTTTGAGAAAACTGGCCCTTCACATTGAAAACTCTAACCTCTGTACTGTAAAATGAAGGTAAGCAAAGCACTTCAAATCTCACTACAAATCTCCACTACAAATCTTCCACTCAAATCTCCACTTCAAATCTCCACTACAAATCTCCACTACAAATCTCCACTCCAATCTCCACTTCAAATCTCCACTTCCAATCTCCACTTCAAATCTTCCACTTCAAATTTCCACTTCAAATCTCCACTTCAAATCTCCACTTCAAATCTCCACTTCAAATGTCCACTTCAAATGTCCACTTCAAATGGCCACCACAAATCTCCACTACAAAATCTCCACTTCAAATCTCCACTTTCCAATCGTCCACTTCCAATCTCCACTTCCAATCTCCACTACAAATCTCCACTTCAAATCTCCACCTTAAAATCTCCACTTCAACTCTCCACTTCAACTCTCCACTTCAAACTCTCCACTTCAAATCTCCACTTCAAATCTCCACTTCAAATCTCCACTTCAAATCGTCCACTTCAAATCGCCACTACAAATGTCCACTTCAAATGTCCACTACAAATCTCCACTTCATTCCAAATCTCCACTTTCCAATCTCCACTTCAAATCTCCACTTCCAATCTCCACTTCAAATCTCCACTTTCAAATCTCCACTACAAATGTCCACTTCAAATCTCCACTTCAAATCTCCACTTCAAATCTCCACTTCAACTCTCCACTTCAAATCTCCACTTCAAATCTCCACTTCCAATCTCCACTTCCAATCTCCACTTCAAATCTCCACTTCAAATCTCCACTTCAAATCTCCACTTCCAATCTCCACTTCAAATCTCCACTTCCAATCTCCACTACAAATGTCCACTTCCAATCTCCACTTCCAATCTCCACTTCAAATCTCAAAAAGTAAAGCATAGAACCACAATAAATGGTAGGATGCTGCAGTATTGAGGTCAAGAGCCACTAGCCACCAAACCAATACACTTCTGAGATGCAGCAGTAATAACAGCGTTTCTTTACAAAACAATAAATATACATTTCCAGAAATGTTGTTAAATTAGCTTTTTATTGTTTAAGGAAATGATGAAAGAGAGAAGTTTTGTTCTTTTAATCATGGCATCGGGTTTTTTCAATGACAGACGTAGTTTAAAATATGTCCCTTGATGGTTTAATTTCAGGAGAGACAAATAATCAGATGATGCGGTTAATTGTGAATGTGAAACACTCCTTAGTACTGTAACGACTGACAGGATAGCGTCTTGGTAATATATTTATATTACATACAGAATACTGGTCACAACTCATTTAAATGTCCCACACAGTCATTTTATTTCAAAGTAAAAATATCCCTTGAATGACCAAAACATAACCCATTATATTGTTTTACTCTATTAAAATACTCAGAATTAAAGAAATTTTACTTTTTTTTCTAATCTCTATCAGGAAGCCTGAAAGAACAGTCTGAGTGGGAATCCAGTCTCAACACTATAACATCCAGTCTCAACACTACGACATCCAGTCTCAACACTATAACATCCAGTCTCAACACTACAACATCCAGTCTCAACACTATAACATCCAGTCTCAACACTA
>NW_019945255.1:0-15419 GCF_002910315.2 Salvelinus sp. IW2-2015
TGCTAAGTTTGATTCCGAGATGTCTTACGCCGAGTGTTCGTGGAGGGCCCGCTCTAACTTGAAAGCGATTTAGAGTATGACCATAACTGATTCTCATCTTGAGAGCTGGATTTGTCCTCCACACAGACCAAGGCCAATCTCAATCATAGACAAGCATTCTACCTATGTCTCATTGTTCTCGAGCTCACCGAGATCGCAACCTCTTATGCTCTTCTTACTAATCTGGCTGGCCTCCGTTTCTCTCGCTATCTGTCGAGTTAGTTGAGTGTAAGACATGACAAACGTCGCGTCCCGGACCAGTAGTGGTCTTGTCAACTAGGCGGCGACATCTGACTATGAACGGACTCCATTACATAGATTGGAGTAGAGAACCCAATTGTGTTAAAAGAGGATCAATCCTTTATTTAATGATTGAGCCGAGAGTATTTGCTTTTCCGCTTCACGAATAGATAGAGTTGTCTGACAATAGAGCTTTGTCACCACAAGGATTCAATATGCGAGTGGGGCTTCTTAAATTATAGTAACACAATATATTCAATTACATAGAATATTCCTTCTATAATTGTATAATTATCATCATATGTTAGACAACATAAGACATACATTGCATCTTGTCTGACATTACCACTTATATATCATTTTATCAAACGAATGATTTAATGGTATATATATTATACTATGACAACGTATTAACCGAATATATAACAGATCACTCAATTAAATATATATACTAATTATGTGGTTAAGGTTAAGAGAGTCACAAGGTCATTAAGGTCTTAATATAAAAAACATATCACAGATATATATTATTATTTATATAAATATGTACCATTTGTAGCAGTGCCAGGCTAGTGACTCATACACTCTGCAGAGCTGCCCTCTCAGGACAAAAAAAATCGCTAGTAAAGTACCTGATAAATATTTATACTTAGCTCCAAACTACCAATTTTTGAGGATGAAGTACCCAGATAGAAGATGGCCCCATAAAGTAATTAAATCTAGATTAAATAACACCAATACCAGTCTTGTAGGGTTAGCCTGCGGCCATGGGATGAGTTATGTTATATGTAATGATAAAGATGAGTCATGTGACCATAAGAGTTTAAGAAAAACAGTACACTTAAGATATAATAATAATTTATTACCCACTTCCATGCCAATAAATAATATTACCTCAGATCACCTCACATAATAACAACCACTATCACTACTTTGTGCAACAGCAACCAATCATACATAATATACATATAAATACACACAGACACTGATATAAATTATGTATAACTAATATATATATATACACATACCATAATATAGGGAGTACATCATACTTTTGTTTAGAAAATTACCATTTTATTATTCCGGCAATTCCGTACCCCAAGACTCATTGGGTCTAAACCCTTCACCCGACAACACGAAATTTTATGGAGTAAAAACCTACAAAAACCACTTAGGATATTTACACTGTTAGCAGTAAGCGGCCCCAAGAGCAGAGGAGAGGTTAGTCCTGTTGGAGAAGATATACCACTAGACAGAGAGAGGTAGTCCTGTATTGGATGAAGAACAGACAAGAGAGGATCCTTGTTTTGGAGAAGACAGACGCACACAATGACAGGTAGCCAGAGGTGGTAAGGTATTATTCTTTAGTACGGAGTCTCTTACTCTCAAGAGTCTTAGGGAAAGCTACACACAATCCACCATCCCTTATTAATTTTAGAGGTATGCTAGTATTCTGGCTCACACGTATCGTCTGTCTTTGAGCTCGCATGTCTCCCTTCTAATATACGCCATACTAATAACTCTCACTCATGCATTCACTACAAAACACAGGCCCCTCAGCCATGTCAACATCAAATTGAGCTTCTGCATTCTCTACTAGATACTCCTTCAACACCCTGGGAGGTTGTAAGAATAGTGTTAAGGATACAGACATGCAAATCACACTATGAATCCATAATACTGTCTGATGGAATATGAGGAGACACCACATTTGAGAATCAGGATAGATAACTTTTTTAGCAGATAACAAAAGTGTAACAGTAACCTGTTTAAATCAAGCCCAGCTCCATCTATACGCCCTGAGAGGACTTATACTGTACAGAGCTGTGGAGCATCCTTAGTCCATGGGTCAGTGGACTGAAATACACAGGGGCTGTGGAGCATCTAAGCCTGGAGACCACATACACAGGGTCTAAGTGAATTGACCATCTATACTGGATATGGACTATACACAAGGTGTAATGCATATGAGATGCATCTAGCCTGAAGGACAAATACAACAGGGCTGCGCAGATTCATCAGCCGTGCAGAGGCACACTAATAAACAACAGACCTTAGTTTGATGCACAGTCATCTAGCCTCGTTGTAGGACCTAAATACAACCAATGAGGCGTGTTGGAAGCGATATCTGAACCATTGAGGAAAACTCACAACCATTCAGGGCTGTGGTAAGTCTAGGCTGCTCCATCTAGCCTGGAGGACTAACACCAGGGCTCACTTGAGAGCATCTAAGAGCCCTGGTAGGATAATACACAAGGGCTGTGGCTAGCTCTAGCACGTGGAGGACTATGAACTACAGGCTTGGTGGGGATGCATTCTAGCCTGGAGACTTCTATAACACAGGCTGTGGAGCATCTAGCCTGGAGGACTTATAACACGTCTCAGGGCTGTGTGAGGCATCTAGCTTGGACGGAACCAATACACAGGGCTGTGGACAATCTAAGCCTGGAGGATTCTTATGTCACAGGCGGCTGGAGACACAATCTAGCAAGGACTATTAACACAGGATGTGGAGCATCTAGCATGAGCAACTAATAAAATGCAGGCTGTGAAGCATCTAGCCTGGAGATCTATACACTAAGGGCTGCGGACATCTAAGCCTGGAGGACTTAATACACACCGGGCAAGTGGTGCCCCAGCTCCAATCTAGCCTGGAGGACCATACACAGGGCTTGTGGAGCATCTAGCCTGGAGACTATAACACACGGGCTGTGGAGCATCTTAGCTGGAGGCATATAACACAGGGGCTTGTGGAGCATCTAGCCTGGAGGAGCTATCACAAAGGGCTGTGGTGCCCAGCTTCCATCTAGCCTGGGGAGAGACCATACACAAGGGCTTGATGGAGACATTCTAGCCTGGAGGACTATGTTACCACAGGGCTGTGGAAGCAATCTATGACTGGAAGACTATACCACCAGGCTGTTTTAGAGTATCTGGCTGGAGGACCTATACACAGAAGTCGATGCATCTTAGCTGGAGGACTATACAAGCAGGGGCTGTGAGCATCCTAGCCTGGAGGGACTTATGACACATGGGTTGATTCGACTGATCTAGCCTGCGAGGACTATACACAGGGCTGTGGAGCATCAGCCTGGAGGACTAAAAACAGAGGCTGTGTAGGCTATCTAGCCCGGAGACTATACACTCAGTGGTCTGTGGAGCATTCTAGCCCGGAGGATCTATACACAGGGCTGTGGAAGCATACTGCCCGAGGACTATACATAGAGGCTGTTGGATGCAATCGTAGTTCCTGTGATGGACTATACCACAAGGTGCTGTGAGCATCTAGCCGGAGGAACGTTACACAGGGCTGTTGGAGACAACGTAGCATGGAGGACTAAGATACACAGGCTGGTGAGAAGGCTCATCTAGCATGGGAAGGACTATACACAGGGCTGTGGACAATCTAGCCTGGGGACTATACACAGGGCTTGTGGAGTATCTAGGCCCGGAGGACCTATACACACAGGGCTGTGGAGCATTCTAGCCCCGGAGGAACTATGGCAGAGGGCTGTGGAGCATCTGCCCGGAAAGGACGATACAACATGGGCTGTAGGGGACATCTATGCGCTGGCAGGACTAATCTAGCCTCAGGACAGGGTTGGTGAGCATCTGCCTTGGGAATGTGAGTCTATACACGACTGTGGCTGGTGGTAGAACATTCCTCAGCCTTGGAGATCTGGATAATATAAGAGCAGGTCTCCGTGGAAACCTATACATTAGGCTCCTCGGAAGGACTATCCCTGGATCTATCCTGCCGCGCAATCCGTCCTGCCCTCTCGACGAACCCAGCGGCTCCTGCCCACGCTCCTGCCTGGCGCTAACGTCCTGACCCGCCCAACGTTGGGGTTCTGTGTCATAGTAGTCTCTGCCGCCACCACTGATCTGTCACTTGTGGAATCACGCTCGTCCTGGCCGTGCCCCCACGTCCAAGAACCTCTTGGGAACTAACGTTCCTGGCACCCCCCCACTATCCTGGAGAAGGCCGTGGAACTCCTACCAGCCTCCTCCACTGACTCCACTACAAGCCAGGACGCTCGTATTAGGCCCTCACTACCGATGCTGAGCCTGGAAGAGATCTGTTTCAAGATAGCCATCGTCCCACAAGCTCCCTGAGAACGATCTCTAATGTTGAGTGAGAATACACCCAACCACTATAATGTTAGCATGTGTGAGCACAATAATTCTGTACACCATATACACATCCACACACTAATCAGTAAGCTCGATATTTGACACATAAAGTCTTACGTTGACAACCATCAGCACGTCTCTAGAAGTTGGTCCTTCACTTTGAGTGTCCACTTGTATTGAGTTAGAGTGGACGATCAAATTAGGGTAAGCCTCGTTGAACTGACTAATGGTGTTATAGGTGCATTACGGCTACTATAGCGCGTTTTCGTGGTTAATAGGATTCTTTCGCTTGTCTGTTATTTGGAGATCACTTGCGGCGTTTAAAGGGGTGCTGTTGTTTTGGTGTATACTCGGGCTTGAAGTAATACTCGTCGCGTGATCTACATGGATATGTCGCTATTAGCGATGGATAGTGAGGGCTCATTCACACTCGTTGATTGTGGCACTTTGATACTGCTTCCGCTATGGACTGTATTGGAGTTGACCTCTGCTATTGGTGTTTGGACGGAGCGCGCGAGCTCTTTCCGTGTATCGAGCTTACTAGAGTTATGAGCAGCTTTTGATCTGCTTGTTCTGGTTCTGGATGCTTTGCTAAAACACTGATTAAACTAACATAGATTGTTTGGGTGATAATAGCTATGGGTGAGTACCATGTGACAAGCAACGTAAGCATTAAAATATTACATTCTCCGTAGATAGAGTGAGAGATATGTATCGTACATGTATTGAAATATAAATGAGCAAAACATCTATGGATTGTGTTGCGATGATTGATTGTTTGCGAGTTTGGTTGCGGTTCTGGTTTATTGTTCTGGCTCTACTAATCTGGGCTGTTGAGAGAGATTCTTGGTTTTGTAGGTTTTCTTGCGCACTTAGTTGTCTGGGCAGCTTGGTCGTATACGTATTGTGCCGATTCGAGCTGTATAGAATCTGGCTGTATTATGGCTATATGGCTTGAGTTCTGGAGCTAGTTAGTTCATACTGATTAGATGTCTTGTGCTTCGTGACTAGTATTTTGAATTTAAGGATCGCTAAATATGGGATAGCTACACCTCTTGAGACAGATATGCGCGATGTTCATTTTGGGTTCATGCTAGTCGGCTCACAGTCCTATAATCAATCCACAACAGACACTATATGTATAAACCGTAAACATCGTGGAGAATCATTGAAGAGAGCAGGGAAAGCTTGCGTGGGCGAGAGAAATTAGCGAGGCAGTTGGATAGGGGCTAAGAGAGACTTTATCTTGTGCAAACGTCTCCTGGGAAAAAAAGATGGTTGCCCTTAAGAGGTTGAAGAGACTGAGAATTGCCTAGTACGCTGGTGTTCGGAGACTATTTTCTCTCACTCACGCCTTAGCGACACCCAACACATGCCTGTAGGAGCAAAGTTTCCTTACCTGCTAGCCTCAAACAAAGGATTCAGTTGTCGTATACACTATAGTTCCGAATGTTACTATGAAGATATGTATTATAATATCCTCGACCTAGCCAACAGAAGACAGGTGTTTATTCGCTTGCTCATATAGCCAACAGCAACGACTTTGTCTCCTCTCACCTAGCACAAAGACTAGAAGTAGAGTTGTGATGCTCGTCTACAAGACGAGCGACAGTTCTGGCGTGTGTGAGCCAAATCAGAATGTACAGTATTTCGCTTGGCTAAACTCACAGGTCAATGACAGTCTTCTTCTCTCTCTTAATTATCTCAAGAACAGGGAGCACAGGAGTCTTTCTCTTAGGGCAATATATACAAGTAATGTACAGATATTTATCACGTTGTGAGAGGAGCAGGACAGAACATAGCCGTGTTTATCTACGTCTTAGCTCAACGAAGACTAAGTTTCCTCTCTTAGCCAAACCAGAAGACAGGTTCTTCTTTCGTCAATCTCGTGGACCGAGCAAGAGGACGATGAGGCATGATGTCTGCTATGTTATATTTTTATGCTAACCTTTAGCTGTAAGAGCAGGACTCGCTCTTATAGTGTCAAAAATAGTACTAAGGAGAGCAGTTCTGGCTCTTAGCACAGGAGACAGTAATACTACTCACACGTCTTAGCCTTAAACTCAGAAGACAACGATGTATACTATATTGTCTATAGTCTATAGACCAACAGTTGAATAAGGACTGAGGTCTACTCTCTCTGTAGTTATGGCAACTTATCAGTAAGTAAGCTGGTTTAATCTCTCATACGACGAGATGAGCTAGGAATGCGACAAGTTGCCTATCACATGACGCAATATAGAGACAGAAGAACAGTAATGCATCTCTTTTAGCCAGAGACACATGAAGACAAGAGTTGTCTCTCTTATCTCGTATAGCAATAAGACGGAGAGACGAATTCATCCAGCAGAATCCATATAGACATGAGAGACAGAATCTCTTCTTCTCTAGTCCTCAACGATGAAGACGAAGATTCTACATAAAATATCTCTTCCCAAAACTACAAAGACACATGAGTTAGTATCCTGCACCTATGGCACTCTACAGAAGTTACAGCTATCTTATCTCCCTTCATGCCACAGATAGACACGTAATCTCTCTCCTCCTAGCAAAGCCAGACGACGACAGAGTTCTCATCTTATACAGCCAAACAGATAGCACACCGCTTCTCTCTCCCAGACCCAAACAGCAAAGAGACAGTTGTCTTCTTTCGTTAAGCCACACACAAGACAGTTCTCCTCGCTTAGAGCCAAGCATAAGATGCAGCTCTCATCTCACCTAGCCAAACAGAAGACAGTTCTCTCTCTTAAGCCAAATAGAAGAGCAGTATTCCTCATCAGGGACACAGGTAGTCAGTAAACAAAGACAGAGTGCAATGGCAGCATTTTGATGATTGCACGTAGCCAGGGCGGGCGCGCAGAAGCTATGGTGGCTCTTAAAACTATGCACAACAGATGTAACCCAGAAGATCTACCATGAGCGCACAGAAGACAGTTCTCCTCTCTTAGCCAACAAAAAGACAGTTATCTCTAGCCTAACAAGAAGACAGTTCTCTCCTCCTACAAAACAGAAGCAGTTCTCGTCTTAAGCCATAACAGAAGGAACAGTTCTCTCTTTAGCCAACAAGAAGAGCAAGCGATTATCTCTTGCCTGAGGCAGAAAACAGCAAGACTAATATTTCTCTCTCACTACTTAGCCATATATAAAAGACAAAGTTCTCTCTCACCTAGACCACAAACAGAGAAGTACAGTTCTCTCTTAGACACCACACAGAAAGACAGATTCTCATCTCCTAGCCGAGAGACTAGACTAGATATAGTTGTCCCTTCTGCTCCTTAGCCAAACAGAGAAACAGTTCTTTCGGTCTCCCCTAGCAAACAGAAGACCAGGTTCTCCTCTCATCTTATGCCAAAACAGAAAGGAACCAGATTCTCTCTCCTACCAACAAGCAAGACAGTTCTCTCTTCAGTCCAAATTACAGAGAAAGACAGTTCGCGTCTCCTAGGGCCAAACAGAGACAGTTCTCTCTTAGCCAAACCAGAAGAACAGTTCTCTCTCCTAGCCAAAAACAGAAGCACAGTTCTCTCTCTTAGCCAAACAGACACGTAGCATGTTCCTTTCCTAGAGCCAAACAGAAGCAGTTTCTCTTAGCCAACAGAAGACAGTTTCTCTATCTCCTAGCCAAACAGAACCGAGGATATCTCCTATCCACTCACCGAAGCGCATATACAGTAAGCACAAGATTCTCAGCGTCCTAGCCATACATCACACAAAACAGTTCTGGCGTCTGCTACACTAGCAAGACCACGAGAGCGTATGACTCTCTATACCCACACTTACATGAAGAACGAGGTTCTTCCAGTCCTATCTCTTGATGCAACAATAACGTGATAGAGAAACAGTTCTTCGTATCGCTTAGCACAACGAATGAAAATGTTCTCTCCTTAGCCACACGCAGTAAGACATGTTGTTATCATCATCTCGCACAAAGCCAATAGCACGAAGACAAGTCATTTCTCATTGCTTAGGCCAAGACGATAGAAAGACTGAGGGTTTTCATCTTCACTAGCAAGTAATCAGAGCAGGTCTCTTCCTCCACACGAATTAAATCGGAAGTAGCAGTTCTCTCTCCTGTGACGGCCCAAAACAGAAAGACAGTTGTGCCTCTTTGTCTAGCCAAACTGAAATGTATCTTACGTTCCTCTCCCTAGCCAATACCAGAAGACAGTTATCCCTCTCTTATGCAAACACGAAGGAGGAGAGAAGAGTAGGAGGAATAAAGACGAGTTATGTACAGTATGTATGTATATATTGAGTAGGTATGTAATTATGTAGTATTGAGGAGAGAGGAGAAGAGGAAAAGCAGGACAGAGGATATTGTGAGTATATGGGAAAAGTAGAAGAGTATATATGTGTATGAATGATATGTGATTTGTATTGGTTTAGAGAGAGATTGAGGAAGGGGCGGTATGTTTGGGTGTATGTGTAATGAGGAATCACAGTGTAAGTGAGTAGGAGGAGAAAGAGGAATGTATGTGTATCATGTGTATGTTGTATGGATATATGAGGAGTTGTAAGAGCCGCCTTCTGTCCTATCCTCACCACCAGCACTCGCTTATTGTACGCGGCATTTTGTCCCTGGTCTCTTCACAACCAAACATCGGGTCTTGCTCTGCTGTGACTGGTCTCCATTGGGGTCTCTCTTCTATCGCTCCTTGGTCGTCCGGGCTTTTTTGCTCCCCGATGCTCTTCCTGGGTGTATGCGCTCCTGCGGCGCCGGTTGTCCTTGCTGCTCTGTCCTTCCTCCCCTTCGGTTGGGTCTTGCTCTTTGGTGCAGGGGTTTGACGTTGTGTGCTCTTTGCTTTCGCCCCTCGGTCTTGCTGCTGTTTGTTTGTGGCTTTGGCTTTGGGTTTTCTGTGTTGGTCATTCCCTCCTCCTGATCCTGGCGCGTTTGTCATTCACACAACCGGTCTCCTTGCTGTGTGCTTGGACTGCCTGTGTCGACTGTGGTCAGCTTCCTGACAGTTCCGACGTCTTGCTGCTCTTGTTCGCTGTGCCTACCTCCTTCGTTGCTTGCCTGCTCTATCTTCCTGGCCCCTTCGTCTTGCTGCTCGAGTCCTTCCTGTCCTCCGTCGTCTTGCTGCTTCTGCCTTCCTGCCCCCGTCCGGGGCTTTGACTGCTCTTTCCTTGCACTTGCCTCTCCGCGGCGTCGTTGACTGCTCGGATTCCTCCCCCTTAATCGTCTTGCCTGCCTGTCTTCCTCCCCCCGTAATGGCAGCTCTGTCCCTCCTCCCCCCTATCGTCCCTTGCTGCTCTGCGCTTCTTCCCCCTCGCTGTCTTGCTGCTGGGCTCTGTCTTCTCCCCCTCGTACTTGCTGCTCTGTTGTTCCTTACCTCCCCCCTCGTATCTTGGGCTCTGTCACTTCCTCCCCCTCCGTCTGCTTGCTGCTGTCCTTTTGTCCTCTTCACTCCTCGTCTTGCCAGTGCTTGTCTTCCTACCTGGCCTCGTCTTGGCTGCTCATATCCTTACTACCCCCTGTCGTCACTTTGTTCGTTTTGGTGCCTTTGGGTCCTTCCTCCGTCCCTCGTACTTGTCTTTGCCTGCTGTCTTCTTCCTCGCCTCTCCTCGTCTTGCTGCTCCTGTCCTTCCTACTCGTCTTGCTGCTGCTGGAGGTCAGGCGGGGGGCGGGCGTTGTTTAGGCGATGGCCTCGATGGAAAGGTTTTTCTCGGTTCTTATCAAGAAATGAGTACGAGCTCCGCGCTCTCGGCGGTTTCGTTCCGCCCCTCTCCGCTTTCTCCCTTTCCGCTGGGTCGCACCGCGGTCTCCTTTCCTCCTCATCGTGTGTGTTTTCCCCCTTTCGCCCTTTCCCTCCTCGCTTGTCCTTTTTTTTTCGTTTGTCGTTTTTGTTGGTGGGTGGGGTGATATTGTCGGGGATTGTTTTTTATGCGCCGGATCTGGGTCGAGCCGTGTATGGGTCTTCGTGTGTGTGGTGCTGTAGGGCTGTTGGGCGGTGGTGGTCTTGCATTCGGTATTCTGTAAGCGTTTGGGGGGGTTTAGTGTTGGCTGGGATGTTTAATGGTATTTTGGTTAGGTGTTGGTGCCTGGCGTCCCTGGGTTGTTCTGCGGTGTGCCATTGGTGTGCGGTTTTGTTGTTCAGTGGGGCTTTGGTGTGGCTTTGCGTGTTTCTAGGTGTTGGCTGCCGTATCACCCTTGTGTCGACGGCTCCGACTCCCCTCCCCCTGGTCTTGCTGCTCTGTCCTTCCTCCCCCCTCGTTGCTGCTCTGTCCTTCCTCCCCCTCGTCTTGCTGCTTGTCCTTCCTCCCCCCTCGTCTTGCTGCTCTGTCCTTCCTCCCCCTCGTCTTGCTGCTCTGTCCTTCCTCCCTCGTCTTGCTGCTCTGTCCTTCCTACCCTCGTCTTGCTGCTCTGTCCTTCCTGCCCCTCCGTCGTCTTGCTGCTCTGTCCTTCCTCCCCCCTCTTCTTGCTGCTCTGTCCTTCTCCCCCTTCGTATGGCAGCTCTGTCCTTCCTCCCCCATCGTCTTGCTGCTCTGTCCTTCCTCCCCCCTCGTCTTGCTGCTCTGTCCTTCCTCCCCTCGTCTTGCTGCTCTGTCCTTCCTCCCCCTCGTCTTGCTGCTCTGTCCTTCCTCCCCCCTCGTTTGGCAGCTCAGGGGTCCATTTAGCTCCTCTACCAGTGAGGGACCATAGTAAAACATCTCTGTCTAAGGGTTGTCAGTAAAACATCTCTGTCTGAAGGGTTGTCAGTAAAACATCTCTGTCTAAGGGTTGTCAGTAAACACCTCTGTCTAAAAGGTTGTCAGTAAAACATCTCTGTCTGAAGGGTTGTCAGTAAAACATCTCTGTCTGAAGGGTTGTCAATAACATCTCTCTGTCTGGCCTGGGAGGTTCCTCTCCCTGGCCTGGGAGTTCTCTCTGTCTGGCTGGGAGATTCTTTCTATCTGTCCTGGAGGTTCCTTCTGTCTGGCCTGGGAGGTTCCCTCTGCTGGCCTGGGAGGTTCTCTCTGCCTGGCCTGGGAGGTTCTCTCTGCATGGCCTGGGAGGCTCCTCTGCCTGGCATTGAGGTTTTCTCTGCCTGGCCTGGGAGGTTCCTCTGCCTGGCCTGGGAGGTTCCCTCTGCGTGGCCTTGAAGGCAGAGATCAGTTAGAGCCATAGGTAGCTCCTCCATTTTCCCCGCGAGTCACCCCGTCCCCATGACAAACATATATAGAAATCACAGTGATTCTTGGGAAAGAAGAACTTGGTGACACACAGTGACACTTTGTGTTGCATGAAGTCGACAGGGTTCATTAAAGAGCCCAGCCGGTCAAGGAGGTGTATTCAACACACGGAAGGGGAAGAATAGGGCAGGGGGACAGAAGTGAGAGGGGAGGACAGAGGGGAGAGGAGAGGGGAGAGGAGAGGAGAGGGGAGGACAGAGGGTTGGCAGAGGGGAGAGGAGGACCGAGGGGGGAGAGGAGAGAGATAGAGGGGAGGACAGAGAGGGAGAGGAGAGAGAAAAAGGAAGAGCAGAGAAGGGAGAGGAGAGAGAAAGAGGGGAGGACAGAGAGGGGAGAGGAAGAGAAAGAGGGGAGGACAGAGAGGGGAGAGGAAGAGAAAAAGGGGAGGACAGAGAAGGGAGAGGAGAGAGAAAGAGGGGAGGACAGAGAGGGGAGAGGAGAGAGAAAATGCCTTGGTCAAAGAGCAGTGGTATACCTCCATTCGTAGAGTAGAGCCCTATTCTTTCCCATGTCCTCCTCTCTCCTCCTCTCCCCTATTTTCTCTTCTCTTTCTCTCCTCTCCCCTCTGTCCTCCTCTCTTTCTCTCCCCTCTCCTCCCCTCTCCTCCTCTCTTTCTCTCCTCTCCCCTATTTTCTCCTCTCTTTCTCTCCTCCCCTATTTTCTCCTCTAGTTTCTCTCCTCTCCCCTTATTTTCACCTCTCTTTCTCTCCTATCCCCTATTTTCTCCTCTCTATCTCTCCTCTCTCTTCTATTCTCCTCTCTTTCTCTCTGTCCTGATGTCTTTCTCAACTTTATTAGAATCTGTTACTCACTGCCACTAAATATACAACACATTTTCCTCCGTACTAGTAGTGGTACAGTTTACATAAGGTGGAAATGGAGAGGTGGTCGAGTAATATGAGACGTGTTGTGAGCCTGAAATGACATTAGTGTTCATAAAACCAAACCCCGTGTGGAAGGGGTTGGTGATATACAACGCTCCCCTGTAAACCTCTGTTTAGGCTCTGTCCATGCGTGTCTACAACATGTATCAAGGGACAGACTCTGATGAAGAAGTTGCACAAGACATGGGAGGCCTCTACTGGCCAAGCATAGCTGTGTCATCAACTAGCTGGGGAATAAGGCCTATGTTAACTCTACGTTAGTCGGAAACAGCAACCTATTCCCTATATAGTGCCATTTCCTAATCAGTGGCTCCGTAGAGAAGACGTAAGGCTGTGATCCAACGTACTATATTGGGAAAAGGGTTTCAATGGGGACTCTGTATCTAATGTGGCGTTTCTAGGGGACTGAATATGAAAGAAAAGTCATGTCATCCAAGTGTTGCTATGACAGCGGGGAGACGGTTGATGGTTGAACTCATTAACATTCTGTTACACACATTCTGTTTTTAGCAAAGTGAATCTGGGAACGGGAAACGTATTAAAACAAAAAAAACTTGTGTCTGAAGCAGCCTATTTCCTCAACATGTTTCAGAAATAGTTTCTGTTCAATAAAACTGTCCGAAGCTTCACAAGCTTCAATGAACAATAAAAATCGATAGCATTAAACACACACACACACACACACACACACACACACACACACACACACACACACACACACACACACACACACACACACACACGTTAAACACTTCTTCTAAATAAAACAATGCAGGCCTGTGTGTTCCTCTTGGGACCACAGTGGGGCTCATCATGGGGTGTATCTGTTGTCAATAAAACATTCTCAGCATCCTGAATTCTTCATTAGTTCTCTGAACCGTCCACACACTCAAGGATTTCTGTCATTTCCTGACTCAAAGAGTCTTGAACAAAGGGTTTTGAAAAATATAATGTATTTTCCAAGGTATGTAGTTAAAAACCTGTTTGAAGATGGTCTGGTTGGTGATAGATCAATATAGAATGTTCTTTTAAAGGATGTAGTCTACACTTCACACGCTTAGATTTATTTTCTTCCTGATTTTAAAGACTCTTGGGTTTGACGATGGTCCGCAGATCAATAATATCTTCTTCGTGTACGTAGGAAACATTTTTTTTCTCTATGGGGTTTTTCTTCAATTATAAATCTGACATCACTATGTTGCCCGCTTGGAGGCTATAAGCCTTTTTAGGTCAACTAGCCAATCAGGTGTGTTCTAGACTAGCGAGGAGTGACATGAGCGTCAGCGTGCTTGATCAGTGATTTCCTGTGAGGGGCATTCCAATGTTTTCACAGACGTATGAGCAATGTTTCCCAGTAGTTGGGCAGGCTGAGGTGGAACTGCTTGGCATAATCTCTGCCTCAGACATACTTGAGCGATGACAGGCCAGGTAAAATCCCCGAGCTCCAGTGCACGATGGAATAATCTCTCTCTCCATGATGGTAAACACACGTGTTACATATGTGTTACATAGAGAGGATGTAGATTCAACTCTCGACTAAACACGGTTATCCATCATACATGTAACACGCCTCTTCGAGTGTTCCCATAGCAGAACCCTTTGAAGACCCTTTTGGTTCCGGATAGAACGCTTTTGGTTCCGGGTAGAACCCTTTTCGTGCTGTGGGAGTTGAGTTGTGGTGGTATTGAGGCTGTGGGAGTTGGGTTGTGGTGTGTTATTGGTGCTGTGAGAGTTGATCTGTGGTGGTATTGAGGCTGTGGGAGTTGAGTTGTGGTGTCATTGGTGCTGTGGGAATTGAGTTGTGGTGTTATTGGTGCTGTGGGAGTTGATCTGTGGTGTTATGGGAGTTGTGGTGTTATTGGTGTTGTGGGAGTTGAGTTGTGGGGTTATTGGTGCTGTGGGAGTTGAGATGTGGTGTTAATTGCTGCTGTGGGAGTTGATCTGTGGTGTTATTGGTGGCTGTGGGAGTTGTAGTTGTGGTGTTATTGGTGCTGTGGGAGTTGAGGTTGTGGTGTTATTGGTGCTGTGGGAGTTGAGGTTGTGGTGATATTGAGGCTGTGGGAGTTGTGGTGTCATTGGTGCTGTGGGAGTTGAGTTGTGGTGTTATTGGTGCTGTGGGAGTTGAGATGTGGTGTTTATTGGTGCTGTGGGAGTAGAATTCTATGCTTGTTGATGTTACTGGTGCTATGGGAGTTGAGTCGTGGTGTTATTGGTGCTGTGGGGGTTGAGTTCTATGCTTATTGATGTTATTGGTGCTGTGGGAGTAGAATTGTGGCTTTCGATGAAGACGTGACTTGTGACATACCCCCTAGTTTCCTGAATCGGGTCACATTTTACTCAACACTTTGTTGAAGCACCTTTGGCAGCGATTACAGCCTTGAGTCTTCTTGGGTATGATGCTACGAGCTTGGCACACCTGTATTTTGGGAGTTTCTCTCATTATTCTCTGCAGATCTTCTCAAGCTCAGTCAAGTTGGATAAGGAGTGTTGCTGCACAGCTATTTTCAGGTCTCACAGAGATGTTCGATCTGGTTCAAGTCCGGGCTCTGGCTGGCCACTCAAAAGACATTCAGAGACTTGTCCGAAGCCACTCCTGCGCTGTCTTTGCTGTGGTGCTAGGGTCATTGTCCTTTTGGAAGGTGATCAGTCACCACAGTCTGAGGTAATGAGCACTCTGGAGCAGGTTTTCGTCAAGGATCTCTGTACTTTGCTCCATTCACTTTGCTTCGATCCTGATTAGTCTCCGAGTCCCTGCCACTGAAAAACATTCCCACATCATGATGCTGCCACCCACATGCTTCACCATAGGGATGGTGCCAGGTGTCCTCCAGTTGTGACACTTTACATTCAGGCCAAAGAGTTCCATCTTGGTTTCATCAGACCAGAGAATCTTGTTTCTCCATGGTCTGAGAGTCATTAGGTGCCTTTTGGCAAACTCCAAGCGGGCTG
>NW_019945255.1:17028-24845 GCF_002910315.2 Salvelinus sp. IW2-2015
ATTTATTGTTCATTGAAGCTTGTGAAGCTTCGGGACAGTTTTATTGACAGAAACTATTTTCTGAAAACAGATGGAAATGGTCTGCCAAGACAAAGTTTTTTTTTGTAATACGGTTTCCCGTTCCCCAGATTCCACTTTGCTAAAACAGAATGTGTGTAACAGAATGTAATGAGTTAACCATCAACCGTCTCCCCGCTGTCATAGCAACACTGGATGACATGACTTTTCTTTCATATTTCAGTCCCCTAGAAACGGCCACATTGATCAGAGTCCCCATTGAAAACCCTTTTCCAATATTAGTACGTTGGATCCAACAGCCTTACGTCTTCTTCTACGGAGCCACTGATTTAGAAATGGCACTAGTATAGGAATAGGTTGCTGTTTCCGGACTAACGGTAGAGTTAACATAGGCCTTATTTCCCCAAGCTATGATGGACACAGCTATGGCTTGGCCAGTAGAGGCCTTTCCCATGTCTTGTGCAACTTCTTCATCAGAGTCTGTCCCTTGATACATTGTTAGACACGCATGACAGAAGCCTAAACAGAGGTTTACAGGGAGCGTTGTATCATCACCAACCCCTTCCACACGGGGTTTGGTTTTATGAACATAATTCATTTCAGGCCTCCAAACACGTCTCATTATTACTCGACCACCTCTCCCATTTCCACCTTATGTAAAACTGTACCACTATAGTACGGAGGAAAATGTTTGTTATTAGTGGCAGTGAGTAACAGATTCTAATAAAGTTTGAGAAAAGGACTCAGGACAGAGAGAAAGAGAGGAGAATAGAGAGAGAGGGGAGAGATAGAGAGGAGAAAAAGGAGGAGAGGAGAGGAAGAGAGGGAAAGGGAGAGGAGAGAAAGAGGAGAAAGGGGAGGAGAGAAAGAGAGGAGAAAAAGGGGAGAGGAAGAGAGAAGAGAGAGGAAGGAGAGAGGAGAGGAGAGAGAAGAGGAGAGGACAGAGAAGAGGGAGAGAAGAGAAGAGAAAATAGGGGAGAGGAGGAGAGAGGAGGACATGGAGAGAGAAGGGTCGCTCTTACGAATGAGAGTGGTATACCACTCTCTTTGCCTAAGGCATTCTTCTCTCTCCTCTCTCTCCTCTCTTCTCCCTCTCTTCTCTCTCTCCTCTCCCTCTCTTCCTCCTCTCTTTTTCTCTTCCTCTCCCCTATTTTCTCCTCTCTTTCTCTCCTCCCCTATTTTCTCCTCTAGTTTCTCTCCTCTCCCCTTATTTTCACCTCTCTTTCTCTCCTATCCCCTATTTTCTCCTCTCTATCTCTCCTCTCTCTTTCTATTCTCCTCTCTTCCTCTGTCCTGATGTCTTTCTCAACTTTATTAGAATCTGTTACTCACTGCCACTAATATACAACACATTTTCCTCCGTACTAGTAGTGGTACAGTTTACATAAGGTGGAAATGGAGAGGTGGTCGAGTAATATGAGACGTGTTGTGAGCCTGAAATGACATTAGTGTTCATAAAACCAAACCCCGTGTGGAAGGGGTTGGTGATATACAACGCTCCCCTGTAAACCTCTGTTTAGGCTCTGTCCATGCGTGTCTACAACATGTATCAAGGACAGACTCTGATGAAGAAGTTGCACAAAGACATGGGAGGCCTCACTGGCCAAGCATAGCTGTGTCATCAACTAGCTGGGGAATAAGGCCTATGTTAACTCTACGTTAGTCGGAAACAGCAACCTATTCCCTATATAGTGCCATTCCTAATCAGTGGCTCCGTTAGAGAAGACGTAAGGCTGTGATCCAACGTACTATATTGGGAAAGGGTTTCAATGGGGACTCTGTATTAATGTGGCGTTTCTAGGGGAACTGAATATGAAAGAAAAGTCATGTCATCCAAGTTTGCTATGACAGCGGGGAGACGGTTGATGGTTGAACTCATTAACATTCTGTTACACACATTCTGTTTTTAGCAAAGTGAATCTGGGAACGGGAAACGTATTAAAACAAAAAAACTTGTGTCTGAAGCAGCCTATTTCCTCAACATGTTTCAGAAATAGTTTCTGTTCAATAAAACTGTCCGAAGCTTCACAAGCTTCAATGAACAATAAAAATCGATAGCATTAAACACACACACCACACACAACACACACACACACACACACCACACACACACACACACACACACACACACACACACACACACACACACACACACACACACACACACCACACGTTAAACACTTCTTCTAAATAAAACAATGCAGGCCTGTGTGTTCCTCTTGGGACCACAGTGGGGCTCATCATGGGGTGTATCTGTTGTCAATAAAACATTCTCAGCATCCTGAATTCTTCATTAGTTCTCTGAACCGTCACACACTCAAGGATTTCTGTCATTTCCTGACTCAAAGAGTCTTGAACAAAGGGTTTTGAAAAATATAATGTATTTTCCAAGGTATGTAGTTAAAAACCTGTTTGAAGATGGTCTGGTTGGTGATAGATCAATATAGAATGTTCTTTTTAAAGGATGTAGTCTACACTTTCACACGCTTAGATTTATTTTCTTCCTGATTTTAAAGACTCTTGGGTTTGACGATGGTCCGCAGATCAATAATATCTTCTTCGTGTACGTAGGAAACATTTTTTTTCTCTATGGGTTTTTCTTCAATTATAAATCTGACATCACTATGTTGCCCGCTTGGAGGCTATAAGCCTTTTTAGGTCAACTAGCCAATCAGGTGTGTTTCTAGACTAGCGAGGAGTGACATGAGCGTCAGCGTGCTTGATCAGTGATTTCCTGTGAGGGCATTCCAATGTTTTTCACAGACGTATGAGCAATGTTTCCCAGTAGTTGGGCAGGCTGAGGTGGAACTGCTTGGCATAATCTCTGCCTCAGACATACTTGACGATGACAGGCCAGGTAAAATCCCCGAGCTCCAGTGCACGATGGAATAATCTCTCTCTCCATGATGGTAAACACACGTGTTACATATGTGTTACATAGAGAGGATGTAGATTCAACTCTCGACTAAACACGGTTATCCATCATACATGTAACACGCCTCTTCGAGTGTTCCCATAGCAGAACCCTTTGAAGACCTTTTGGTTCCGGATTAGAACGCTTTTGGTTCCGGTAGAACCCTTTTCGTGCTGTGGGATTGAGTTGTGGTGGTATTGAGGCTGTGGGAGTTGGGTTGTGGTGTGTTATTGGTGCTGTGAGAGTTGATCTGTGGTGGTATTGAGGCTGTGGGAGTTGAGTTGTGGTGTCATTGGTGCTGTGGGAATTGAGTTGTGGTGTTATTGGTGCTGTGGGAGTTGATCTGTGGTGTTATGGGAGTTGTGGTGTTATGGTGTTGTGGGAGTGAGTTGTGGGTATTGTGTGTGGAGTTGATGTGGTGTATTGGTGCTGTGGGAGTTGATCTGTGGTGTTATTGGTGCTGTGGGAGTTGAGTGTGGTGTTATTGGTGCTGTGGGAGTTGAGTTGTGGTGTTATTGGTGCGTGGGAGTTGAGTTGTGGTGATATTGAGGCTGTGGGAGTTGTGGTGTCATTGGTGCTGTGGGAGTTTGAGTTGTGTGGTTATTGGTGCTGTGGGAGTTGAGATGTGGTGTTATTGGTGCTTGTGGGAGTAGAATTCTATGCTTGTTGATGTTACTGGTGCTATGGGAGTTGAGTCCTGGTGTTATTGGTGCTGTGGGGGTTGAGTTCTATGCTTATTGATGTTATTGGTGCTGTGGGAGTAGAATTGTGGCTCTTCGATGAAGACGTGACTTGGTGACATACCCTAGTTTCCTGAATCGGGTCACATTTTACTCAACACTTTGTTGAAGCACCTTTGGCAGCGATTACAGCCTTGAGTCTTCTTGGGTATGATGTGCTACGAGCTTGGCACACCTGTATTGGGAGTTTCTCTCATTATTCTCTGCAGATCTTCTCAAGCTCAGTCAAGTTGGATAAGGAGTGTTGCTGCACAGCTATTTTCAGGTCTCACCAGAGATGTTCGATCTGGTTCAAGTCCGGGCTCTGGCTGGGCCACTCAAGAACATTCAGAGACTTCCCGAAGCCCATCCTGCGCTGTCTTTGCTGTGTGTGCTAGGGTCATTGTCCTTTTGGAAGGTGATCAGTCACCACAGTCTGAGGTAATGAGCACTCTGGAGCAGGTTTCGTCAAGGATCTCTGTACTTTGCTCCATTCAACTTTGCTTCGATCCTGATTAGTCTCCGAGTCCCTGCCACTGAAAACATTCCCACATCATGATGCTGCCACCACCATGCTTCACCATAGGGATGGTGCCAGGTGTCCTCCAGTTGTGACACTTTACATTCAGGCCAAAGAGTTCCATCTTGGTTTCATCAGACCAGAMAATCTTGTTTCTCATGGTCTGAGAGTCATTAGGTGCCTTTTGGCAAACTCCAAGCGGGCTGTCATGTGCCTTTCACTGAGGAGTGGTTTCCGTCTGACCACTCTATCATAAAGACCTGATTGGTGGAGTGCTGCAGAGATGGTTGTCCTTCTAGAAGGTTCTCCCATCTCCACAGAGGAACTCTAGTGCTCTGTCAACGTGACCATCGGGTTCTTGGTCACCTCCCTGACCAAGGCCCTTCTCCCCTGATTGCTCAGTTTGGCCGGGCAGCCAGCTCTAGGAAGAGTCTTGGTGATTCCAAAATTTCTTCCATTTCAGAATGATGGAGGCCATTGTGTTCTTGGGGTCCTTCAGTGCTGCAGTCATTTCTTGGAATCCTTCCCCAGATCTGTGCCTCGACACAATCCTGTCTCTGAGCTCTACGGACAATTCCTTCAACTTCATGCCTTGGTTCTCGCTCTGACATGCACTGTCAAATGTGGGACCTTATATAGACAGGTGTGTGCCTTTCCAAATCATGTCCAACCAATTGAATTTACCACAGGTAGACTCCCATCAAGTTGTAGAATCATCTCAAGGATCATAAATGGAAACAGGACTAACCTGAGCTCAATTTCGAGTCTGAACAAAGGGTCTGAATACTTACGTAAATAAGGTATTTCTGTTTTTTAATACATTTGCAAAACATTCTTTAACTTCTAATTGGTCCCAATCCCGGATCCGGGAGCACCCCCATCAGTAAAAAAGCTGACTAGCATAGCTTAGCATAGCGTCACAAGTAAATACTAGCATCTAAATATCATTAAATCATAAGTCCAAGACACCAGATGAAAGATACACATCTTGTGAATCCAGCCATCATTTCTGATTTTTAAAATGTTTTACAGGGAAGACACAATATGTAAATCTATTAGCTAACCACGATAGCAAAAGACACAACTTTTTTTTCTCCACCATTTTTTTCCTGCATAGGTAGCTATCACAATTTCGAACAAATAAAGATATAAATAGCCACTAACCAAGAAACAACTTCATCAGATGACAGTCTGATAACATATTTATTGTATAGCATATGTTTTGTTAGAAAAATGTGCATATTTCAGGTATAAATCACAGTTCTACATTGCAGCTGCAATCTGAAATAGTGCCGAATCAGCCAGAATAATTACAGAGACCAACGTCAAATACATAAATACTCATCATAAAACTTTTCTGAAAAATACACAGCATACAGCAAATGAAAGACCAACATCTTGTGAATCCAGCCAATATTTCAGATTTTTTAAGTGTTTTACAGCGAAAACACAATATAGCATTATATTAGCTTACCACAATAGCCAGAAATACAAGCCGTTTACCAGCAGCAAAGGTTAGCGATCCTAACAAACCAGCAAAAGATATATAATTTTTGACTAACCTTCATAAACTTCATCAGATGACAGTCCTGTAACATCATATTACACAATGCATANGATATATAATTTTTGACTAACCTTCATAAACTTCATCAGATGACAGTCCTGTAACATCATATTACACAATGCATATAGGATTTGTTCGAAAATGTGCATATTTAGTGGCACAAATCGTGGTTATACAATGTGATTAGTAGCAACATTTCAGGCAATCTGGCCGGCGCCATCTTGGAGAGGCACCTAATCTAATCGATAACTAATCATAAACTTGACTAAAAAATACAGGTTGGACAGCAAATGAAAGATACAGTAGTTCTTAATGCAACCGCTGTGTTAGATTTTTTAAATTAACGTTACTCGACATTCAGCGTGCGTTACAGCGAGACCATCCCGAAATTAATGGCGGACTAATAATTTTACATTGTTCCACAGAAGTACGAATTAACATCATAAATAGCTCTTACTTTTGGATGATCTTCCATCAGAATCTTGGGCAAGTGGTCCTTTGTCCAGAACAATCGTCTTTTGGTTGAAAGATGTCCTCTACTCCTGTAGAAATTAGCTGCTAACGCCGATGTACCGGAGAGGTGCCCAACTCGCGATAACGCCTGACAAAGAAACTCCAGAAAATCGCAATAAACTGATATAAACTGATATAAGTCGGTTTAAATTAACTACCTTATGAAGTTTTTAAGACAAAAAACAAATTAAATCAGAGCCGGAGATATAGAACTGCTGAACCGAAAGCTTTTCAGGACGCCATGCTGGTGTACCTCCTGCGTCAGGCGCCACGTCGAAAAGGTCGGTCCTTCCATTCCAAGAGGCTTTATACTCCCCCAGATGGTGCTATCCACTCCATTCAAAGTCTCACCGCTTACTGACATCTAGGGGAAGGCGTATGCAGTGCATGTAGCCCCATAGCTTACAAGGGAATTTATAAACCGACCCTGGAACAGAGACCTCGATTTCAGAAATCTCACTTCTTGACAGGAAGTGTGTTGCAGAATGAGTTCTGTTTCACTCAGAGAAATAATTCAAACGGTTTTAGAAACTAGAGAGTGTTTTCTATCCAATAGTAATAATAATATGCATATTGTACGAGCAAGAATTGAGTACGAGGCAGTTTAATTTGGGAACGAAAATTCTACAAAGTGTAAACAGCACCCCCTATTGAGAAATTCAACCTGTTTTCACTTTGTCATTATGGGGTATTGTGTGTAGATTGCTGAGAATTGGTTTATTTTTTAATCCATTTTAGAATAAGGCTGTAGTGTAAGGGTCTGAACAATTTCCCAAGGCACCATATAGTCAGAAGTTTACACTTAGGTTGGAGTCATTAAAACTTGTTTTTCAACCACTCCACACTCGGTTAGGACATCTACTTTGTGCATGACACAAGTAATTTTTCCAACAATTGTTTACTGACAGATTATTTCACTTATAATTCACTGTATCACAATTCCAGAGGGTCAGAAGTACATACACTAAGTTGACTGTGCTGTTAAACAGCTTGGAAAATTCCCAAATATGATGTCATGGCTTTAGAAGCTTCTGATAGGCTAATTGACATCATTTTAGTGAATTGCAGGTGTACCTGTGGATGTATTTCAAGGCTTAACTTCAAACTCAGTGCCAGATTTGTAGGCCTCCTTGCTCGCAAACAATTTTTCAGTTCTGCCCATAAACTTGGATTTGCTAACACTTTGTGCCATTGGAACACAGGAGTGATGGTTGCTGATAATGGGCCTCTGTACGCCAATGTTCCATGTTTCAAAACAAAGGACATTTCAAAGTGACCATTTCATAGGTTTTATGTATAGTTGTATCTGTTGTATAAGACGTAGTCTAATAGGGGTATGATAGTATCTGTTTTAATTGGTGCCCTGATGCTATAAGTCTCCCCAGAAAAAGCCTGTTTCCTGTTGAGGTGGAGTCCTGAAATGTTATATCTGAGGCAATTATCCAGAGCAACTTACAGGAGCATGTAGGGTTAGGTGCCAATTTTTAACCTCTAGGCTACGTGCCGCAGTACAGCTGATGGCCCCACTCTTAGAGCCCAACGGCCCCTTTCCCGCCCCCCCTTCCT
>NW_019945255.1:24870-27616 GCF_002910315.2 Salvelinus sp. IW2-2015
TCCTTACTCCCGCTAACACTCTTTTCTCTCTCTCTCTCTCTCTCTCTCTCTCTCTCTCTCTCTCTCTCTCCTTCTTCTCTCTCTATCTCACTCCTCTCTCTCTCTCTCTCTCGCCCTCTCTTCTCTCTCTCTCTCTCTCCTCTCTCCCTCTTCTTTCTCTCTCTCTCCTCTACCTCTCTCTCTCTCTACCTATCTCTCTCTCTCCCTCTCTCTCACCCCTCTCTCCCCTCTCTCTCTCTCTCTCTCTCTCTCTCTCTCCTCTCTCTCTCTCTCACCCCTCTCTCCCCTCTCTCTCTCCCTCTCTCTCTCTCTCACCCCTCTCTCCCCTCTCTCTCTCTCACCCCTCTCTCCTCTCTCTCTCTCTTCTCTCTCTTCTCTCTCTCTCTCCACCCCTTCTCCCTCTTCTACTCTCTTCTCTCTCACCCCTCTCTCTACCTCTCGTCTCTTCTACCGTCTCTCTCTGTCTCTCCCCTCCTGATGTTTTTCTCTATTGATCAAAAGCTCACAGCTCCAAACTGTCTTGCAACTTTCTGCCCAATCCGGGCTAGCCTGTAATTTCTCATATTATTTAAGGCTCATGGTCTTTGGCTGATCCCTGACTGGAATGTGACAATAATTAGTCTGAGGGTTTTGGGACTAGGACGTAGAGGGGTATAGGGCCAGTAGCACCTCACTGCACCTCACTTCTCTCCTCCGTCCAAACAACACCCATTTCACCTTCAACTTCTCTCTCCGTCAAACAATCACCATTCACCTCACTTTCTCTCCTCCATCCAACAATCAACCCATTCACCTCACTCAAACAATCACCCATTCCCCTCACTTTCTCTTCCTCGTCCAACAATCACCCGTTCACCTCACCTCACCCTCCGCTTGTAAATTCCACCTTTTCTACCATCTCTCACTCCTTCACTCTCCTTATATCTCTCTACGATTCTCATCTCGCTCTCTATCCCCATCTCACTCACTCTATCCCAATCTCACAGTCACTCTCTCCTATTCATCTCACCTCGCTGTCTCTCTCGATCCATCTCAATTCTCTCTCTATCCATCTCACTGTCTCTCTCTATCCCATCTCACTGTCTCACTCTCTTATTCTCTATTGTCTTCTCTCTATCCCATCTTGCTGTCTCTCTCTATCCCATCTCACTGATCCCTATTTTTATTTATATACCTTGTTAACTAGAACAACGGTTAGCAGAGAACAACAATTCTATTTTTTTCAATGACGGCCTTAGAACAGTTGGGTTAAACTGCTTGTTTCAGTGGCAGAACGACAGATTTTTACCTTGTCAGTTTCGGGGAATCGATCTTGCAACCTTTCCGGTACTGTCCAACGCTCTTAACACTAGCGCTACCTGCCGTCCCATTATCTCTCTCCCTCTCGTTCTCTCTCTCGTTCTCTCGCTCTTTTTTCCCCCAAATTAAGTCAAGTGACAGAAACAGCCACAAAGTAACTGTAAATAATCTCCTCTCCCCTCTCTCTACCTCTCTCTCTCTCACCCCTCTCTCTACCTCTCTCTCTTTCTACCTCTCTCTCTGTCTCTCCCCTCCTGATGTTTTTCTCTATTGATCAAAGCTCACAGCTCAAACTGGTCTTCAACTTCCTGCCCAATCCGGGCTAAGCCTGTAATTTCTGCATATTATTTAAGCTCATGGTCTTTGGCTGATCCCTGACTGGATGTGACAATAATTAGTCTGAGGGTTTTGGGACTAGACGTAGGAGGGGGTATAGGCCAGTAGCCACCTCACTGCACCTCACTTCTCTCCTCCGTCCAAACAATCACCCATTCACCTCACTTCTCTCCTCCGTCCAAACAATCACCCATTCACCTCACTTCTCTCCTCCATCCAAACAATCACCCATTCACCTCACTCCAAACAATCACCCATTCACCTCACTTCTCTCCTCCGTCCAAACAATCACCCGTTCACCTCACCTCACCCCTCCGCTTGTAAATTCCACCCTTTTCTACCATCTCTCACTCCTCCACTCTCCTTATATCTCTCTCTATTCCATCTCGCTCTCTATCCCATCTCACCTCACTCTATCCCATCTCACAGTCACTCTCTCTCTATTCCATCTCACCTCGCTGTCTCTCTCTATCCCATCTCAATGTCTCTCTCTATCCCATCTCACTGTCTCTCTCTATCCCATCTCACTGTCTCTCTCTATCTCATTGTCTCTCTCTATCCCATCTTGCTGTCTCTCTCTATCCCATCTCACTGTATCCCATATTTTATTTTATTACCTTTTAACTAGACAAGTTAGCAGAGAACAAATTCTTATTTTCAATGACGGCCTTGGAACAGTGGGTTAACTGCCTTGTTCAGTGGCAGAACGACAGATTTTTACCTTGTCAGTTCGGGGAATCGATCTTGCAACCTTTCGGTTACTAGTCCAACGCTCRAACCACTAGGCTACCTGCCGTCCCATATCTCTCTCCCTCTCGTTCTCTCTCTCGTTCTCTCTCTCTTTTTCCCCCAAATTAAGTCAGAGTGCAGAAACAGGCACAAAGTAACTGTAAATAGCCATGAATGTTAATCCTGCATTAATTGGTTTCCTCTTAAACTGTGTGGACCTTTGACAGCATCCCCCTCCCTTTCCTCCACCCCTCTCTGCCAGCTCATTAAAGGGATTGCCCCATTTTCAGTTTTTACTTTCCAAGGTCCCTCTATATTAAAGGGATTGCCCCATTTTCAGTGTTTACTTAACAAGGTCCCTCTATATTAAAGGGATATCCCC
>NW_019945255.1:28811-41549 GCF_002910315.2 Salvelinus sp. IW2-2015
GTCCCCTTCTCAGTATTTAGTTAACAAGGCCACTCTATATTTAAAGGGATCTCCATTTTCAGTATGTTAGCTAACAAGGTCCCTCTATATTAAAGGGATATCCCATTCTCAGTTTAGCTTAACAAGTCCTCTATATAAAAGGGATATCCCATTTTCAGTGTTTACTTAACAGGTCCCTCTATATTAAAAGGGATCCAACTTCTAGTGCTTTACCTTAGACAAGGCTCTATATTTAAAGGGAATATCCGGCTCCTTCTCAGTTGTTATTAACAAGGTGCCTCTAGTATTAAAGGGATAGTTTCGGTTTCTTCGCCTTTTAAGATTCGCTCAGTTTTAGTTAACAAGGCTCCCTCGTATATTAAAACGGGATAATCCCATTTTCAGTGTTTAGTTAACAAGGTCCTATCTTATATAAAGGGTATACCCATCTTTCAGTGTTTAGTTAACGGTCCTCTGATATTTTAAAAGGACATCCAATTTCTCAGGTTTAGTGATAAACAAGGCCCCTCGATATAAATGGGATATCCCATTTCTCAGCTATTTAGTTAACATGGTCCCTCTATATTAAACGGGATGTCCCCCTCTCAGTATTTAGTTAACAAGCGTCCCTCTATATTAAAGGGATATCCCATTTCTCAGTATTTAGTTAACAAGGTCCCCTCATATGAGTAAGGGATAGTCCCCCTTCTCAGTATTTAGTTAAACAAGGCCCCTCTATATTAAAGATAGTCCCACCTCTCATATTTAGTTACAAGGTCCCTACTATATTAAAGGAGATAGTCCCCTTTCTCAGCTGTTTAGTTAATGGATTATGGATTATGCCTCCTTCATATTCAATCATATTATGATGATCAGTTTTTGATAATCTCAAAACAGAAAATCATTCAATTTCAGGCAGAGTGGCTAAAGTGCCTTAATTGTGCGACATTTCAATGGAGAGCAGTTCTGCAGCCTGAGTACACCTGGATGCGAGAGGTAACCCACCACGTATTTGGACACCCTCCTTGTACAGACCCTATTATAAATAATAAAGAAACAGCCCTGACCAATTACTGAACAAAAAACGGGAAGGAGTTATTGCATCTCTGTCGAGCCTAGCTTGTACCATTTGCTATCAAGCGGAGCCTTGTCTGGCAGCGAAAACAATTATTTTCAGCCTCGATAAGCAGCAAAACAACCCAGAGCTACGCTATGATAATTGAAACTCTGAAAACAGCTAGAGAACATACACTTAAACGCAACACATCAAATAACCAGTAAAGACACTGAGGAAAATGAAAATGCCAATTCACCAAAAATAAGTGCTGGGAAATGTGGAACAATTGAAGCAACGTCAACAGCCACAATAATTAGCCATGCAAGATGAAGAATTTGATAAAAACTATTATGGATAAATCTATAGCAAAAACATTACCACAAAAACACTTACAACATAACCAATTTAGAAATTCAAGAATAAATTCAACATCCTTGAATCAGTAATTTAAAACAACCAAAATACCATTAAATATAACCCAACAAGAACTAAATGAAAATCTAAAATCTATAAAAACCAACAAAGACCTTGTGGTCTAGATAAACACCCCACCCCCTCCTAAATGAAATCTTGAAAAACAGCACAAACTAAGTTGCAAAATGTTGTAATAAAACAGCCCATCTCAACATGCGTTTTAAAACTTCTGGGCTGCCTTTCCTGATGTCTGGGAAACAGGGGCTCATCTTCCCTATCCACAAAAGTGGAGACAAAACAGATCCCAATTAATTACAGGGGAATTGTTGTCAGAAAAGGATGTCTGTAGCATTTGAATTCCAAGCAATGTTCAAACCTTTCTTCAAGAAAGAACATAATAAGCAATTTAATACACTAACTACCATAAATTACGCCTCACACAAACTAATTAACACGTCCACTAAAAAACAAGGCCAGAAACTTTGCTGCTTGATTGAAGCATTCGATTTCTATTTGGCACGAAAGTCGATTCTTAAAATTCTCCAAAGTGAGCCTTGGTGGTAAGGTGTCATTGACTTAATAAAACAAGTTAACGAAATAAAAAATTTAAAAACCAAAGAAAGTAAAATTTCGCAATTCGAGGTGTCAGACAAGGCTGCCAGTTTGAGTCCAAAACTTTCAACATTTATTAAAATCAATGAACTAGCAACATTGCTGACCAGTCTGCAAGCCCCAGCGACTCAACACTATTAACCACAGAGGTGAAAAAAGACATATACAAATCTAACTGCATTAGCTCCAGGCCCTGAAGGAAGGATATGCATATTCTTGCGTACCATTTGAAAGGAAACATGTTGAGTTTGTGGAAAGTGAGGATAAATGTGGGAGTAATATGACCACTATATATCTAGTAAAAGATAGATACAAAGAAAAAACAAACCGTTCTTTGTATACACTATTGCAGCAGTGTATTTTGCCAAAGTTTAGGGAACTGATCCAATGAACCATTGCATTTCTGTTCAAACTTTTGTATCAAAGACTGCCCAAATGCTGTCTAATTTTAATAAAAATTTCATGTTTCCAAAATTGTGCACTCTCCTAAACAATAGCATGGTAGTATTTCACTGTAATAGCTACTATATGGATAGCTTGCAGTTGATAACAATAATTTAAAGCTTTCTGCCCCAATATCAGATATTGTCTATGTCCTCCCAACATGTTCTTGATACTTACAACCTCATGCTAATCACATAGCCTACGTTGAGCCTCAACCGCTCCCGCTGGAAGGGAATCAATGAAAAGCAGCCCAGAGCACTGTATGCAATAAAAAATTTAAATTATTCAAAATTCAACATCCCAAGTTAGACAATTTGGACCAAAATATTTGACAGTGTTAATCCTACCAATAGCTCTTTTACGAAGTGAGGTTTGGGACCACTAACATAAACTGGACCTTAAAATTCAGGAACAGACATCCAATTGAAGCCCCTGCTCTCAGTCAAGCGCCGTGTTAGACTGAACCAACCAAGCTGATACCAGCACTGCTTCAAAATAGAAAAGATTACAAACAACAAAATCAGGAACCAAATCAAATGACTCATATTTATGAAATGCGAGAGATGAATGCTGATTACTTTACTCTGTCAGAGATACGAAGCAGAGAACAGATCCTTTACCAAGTACAGGCTGATGACCAACTGGGTGATTATCTTTACTTCTCTCTCTCTCTCTCTTTCTCTCTTTCTCTCTCTCTCTCTTTCCCTCTCTCTCCCCCACTCTATATCTCTCTCTCTCTCCCTCTCTCTCTCTCTCTAAACGTTCACTTGTCTCTCATCAAGCGATGAAAGAGAAACTAACCAGCATGTCAGGCGAACTCAGCTGCCTAGGAACAGGGCCAGTCACAAGTGTTGTTTGTCACCTCTGAAATGCAAGAAAAACTGCATTGTTTTTCCAAGGTATTGAGCATGATGGATGTTTCAGAGCCACAATGGCATCATTCATTTCTCTCCTTGAGGTTTCTGCCTGAATTGATGTCATATCTTTTCATGGCATATTTAATGTTCTGGAGGAGCATGAAAACATCTTGTCTTTTCATCTGTGAGCAGACGACAGCGAGCGGAGAGGACAGGACAGCAGCATTCTACTAGTGAAGTTGAATCATCCTGTCCATCTCACCCAGAAATAATTTAATAAGAATTTTTGGTCTTTAATAATGTCCATGTCACAATACCCTGAGAAGGGAGAAAGGAGGTCTGAATACAACAAAGAGACCAAAACATGAAAGTCTCTACAGGGAGAAACAGTCCTTCTGTTGGTTTTTTAGACATTCTGTAGGCTTTGTGTTTTCCAGCTTGGTTATAATAGTGTAGGAACAGTCACGTCATCAGTAGGAAATGAGAGTTAATCTGGGATATCTGTATGCTGGAGTGTTGATTCATAAAATACATGAAAAAGGACTTGTGTAAAAAAAACTATTTTCAAAACAGCGGAATAATCACATCTTGATTGGAAACATCATCAGTGATATTACATTTACATTTTAATAATTTAACTTATTATATAATAATAATAATATAATAATAATAAAATATATAATATATATAATAATTTCACTCTTATCCAGAGTGACTTACAGTCAGTGCATTCATCTTAAGATTGCTAGGTGGGGGGGGGGGGGGGGGGCTCAAGTGCAAGGCTTCAAGGCTTCAGGAACGTGTTTTTTTTATGTGATGGAAATGGAGGTAAAGAAATAGAAACTTGAAGACTCAACGTAGAGTTTGATCTGAAGCCATTCTTGTGATAATTTCATTTTTTATGTTTTCGTTTTCCATTGTAAATAATGTTTGTAGGTCTGTGTAGATAAACTGTGTCTATGATCGTATGCTATCCATTCATGTTTTTTATGTGTTCTATTTATATCTGTAAATCAACCTAGTAAATTAACACTTCTTTGGGATAGGGGGCGCTATTTTGACGTCCGGATGAAAAGCGTGCCCAAAGTTAACTGCCTGCTACTCAGGCCCAGAAGCTAGGATATGCATTCTTTAGATTATATTTGAATAGAAAACACTCTAAAGTTTCTAAAACTGTTAAAATAATGTCTGTGAGTATAACATAACTTATTTGGCAGGCAAAACCCCAAGGACAAACCATCCAGGATTTTTTCTTTGACAGTTGAAAGTGTTTTCAATTAGRTTTCTATGGGGAATTAGATTCATGAGGTGCCTGGTTGCAGGTCCTATGGCTTCCACTAGATGTCAACAGTCTTTAGAAATTGGTTGATGTTTTTCCTTTGAGAAATGAAGAAGTACGGCTATTCAGAATGAGAGTCAAGCCAAGTGGACTCTTTTGTTTGGGGCGTGCGACCTGTAGCTCGCTCCACATTGATTTTATCCGCTATTGAACACAGTATATTCCGTCTTAAATTTTATCGATTATTTACGTTTTAGGATACCTAAGGATGGATTAGGAAAGTTGTTTGAAATGTTTGGACAAAGTTTACTTATTAGATAATTTGTAGTCATGTTGGGCGAGTTGGAACCGATGTTTTCCTGAATCAAAGGCGCCAAATAAATTGAAATAAAAAGGAGTTTATCGAACAAAAGGACAATTTGTGATGTTTCTGGGACATATTGGAGTGCCAACAGAAGAAGATCATCAAAGGTAAGGCATGAATTATATCGCTATTTCTGACTTTTGTGTCGCCACCTGCCTGGTTGAAAATGACTGTTATGCAATTGTATGGTGGTGTGCTGTCCTCAGATAAACGCATGGTTTGCTTTCGCCGTAAAGCCTTTTTGAAATCTGACACCGCGTCTGGATTAACAAGAAGTTAAGCTTTATTTTGACATATTGCATGTGTATTTTCAAGAATGTTAAATATTTACAATTCTGTAGTTTGAATTTGGCACCCTGCACTTTCACTGGATGTACTGTCCCACCTAGAGAGGTTTTAAGCAACAACCGGCCATGATTACGAGTGGTGGAAAAAGTACTAAATTGTCATACTTGATTAAAAGTAAAGATACCTTAATAGAAAATGACTCAAGTAAAAGTGAAAGTCACCCAGTAAAATGTTACTTGAGTAAACGTCTAAAAGGATTTGGTTTTACTTAACTTCTCTGGCAGAGCGCCAAATTCAAATAAATTACTATAACAATTGAACTTTCATGAAATCACACATGCAATACACCAAATTAAAACTACACTTGTTGTGAATCCAGCCAACATGTCAGATTTCAAATAGGCTTTTCGGTGAAAGCAAACGATGCTATTATTTGAGGATAGCACCATAGTAAACAAAGAGAGAGAAGCATATTTCAACACTGCAGTCTCGACACAAAACGCAGAAATAAAAATATAATTCATGCCTTACCTTTGACGAGCTTCTGTTGTTGGCACTCCAATATGTCCCATAAACATCACAAATGGTCCTTTTGTTCGATTAATTCCGTCGATATATATCCAAAATGTTTGATCCAGAAAAACACCGGTTCCAACTTGTGCAACGTGACTACAAAATATCTCAAACGTTACCTGTAAACTTTGCCAAAACATTTCAAACTACTTTTGTAATACAACTTTAGGTATTTTTTAACGTAAATAATTGATAAAATTGAAGACGGGATGATCTGTGTTCAATATAGGATTAAAACAAACTGTAGCTAGCTTTCTGGTCATGCGCCTCTATCTAACAGTACACTTCAAGTTACCCTCGTTCTGGATGGCCATACTTCTTCATTACACAAAGGAAAAACCTCAACCAATTTCTAAAGACTGTTGACATCCAGTGGAAGCGGTGGGAACTGCAAGAAGGTAATTTAGAAACCTGGATTCCCAATGAAATATCATTGAAAAGAGAGTGACCTCAAAAAAATGTATCTGAATGGTTAGTCCTCGGGGTTTCGCCTCCTAAATAAGTGCAGTTGTACTCAAAGACATGATTCAAACAGTTTTAGAAACTTCAGAGTGTTTTCTATCCAAATCTACTAATAATATGCATATCTTATCTTCTGGAGATGAGTAGCTGGCAGTTGAATTTGGGTATTCTTTTCATCCAAACGTGAAAATGATGCCCCCTATCCTAGAGAAGTTTTAAGTACCAAAAGTAAATGGAATTGCTAAAAATGTACTTAAGTATCAAAAGTAAACATACAAGTGTTAACCATTTAAAATGTCATATATGAAGCAAACCAGACGACATAATTTTCTTGAACACTCCAACACTCAGACATCATTTACAAACAAAGTATGTGTGTTTAGTGAGTCCACCAGATAAGAGGCAGTAGGGATGACCAGAGATGTTCTCTTGATAAGTGTGTGAATTGGACCATTTTCCTGTCAAAATGTACCTTTTGGGGAAATGTATGGAGTAAAAAGGACATTATTTTCTTTATGAATGTAGTGAAGTAAAAGTAAAAGTTGGGGAAAAGTAAAGTACAGATACAACAAAAAACTACTAGTACTTTAAAGTATTTTTACTTAAAAAATACATAAGTATAATTTATACCACTGATGATTACAGACACCTGTGTGTCCTTTCAAACTATATAAACTAGTGACCTGTAGTGTTTTTCATTATACCCTGATGAAGACAGCTTGTCTGTCGATACAATGGTAATACATTATTGCATCTGAGCTCCTGGAGTGTGAGGATCACCTTTATTATTCATGAAATACAAACGTTGGTGGAAGGTGAAGGAAGTCTAGTCAAGGAATCTTGGCAGTAGAAACTAAATTGAGATTTTAAATCAAACTAACGTTTTTGCAGTTTGAGACACGAGTCATAAAGTCATGACTATACTTCATACTGCATTTGCTTTCGCTCAATAGTATTTTAGCTTAGCCTACAGTACACGTAGTCGCATTGCATGATGGTACACTGAAGATGAAATAATTACATGTGATTCTTGAGTGTAGAGTTGCACCTGTTTTGCTCCATGCCAGACAGTTGCTTTCAGACAGATCAGTTGTTGATAGTATGATATGGAAGCCGGGAGCTACTTCACTCCATATGGAATTACTTCCACCCCAAGGAACATTGTTCAAAGGCCCAAATGGCACAATGAGAAAGCCATCAATCACAAAGAGAGAGACAATTAGGGAAGAAAAAGCATCTCTCCCCACCCTCTCTCCCTTCTCCTCTCTCTCCCCCCTCTCTCCCTTCTCCTCTCTCTCCCCCTCTCTCCCTTCTCCTCTCTCTCCCCCTCTCTCCCTTCTCCTCTCTCTCCCCCCTCTCTCCCTTCTCCTCTCTCTCCCCCCTCTCCCCCCACCCTCTCTCTCACTCTCCCCCTCTCTCTTTCTCTCTCTCCCAGCCTCTCTCTCTCTACCTTTCTCTCCACCTTATCTATCCCCCCTTTCTCTTTGTCTTCCTCTCTCTCTCGTTTTCTTCCCTTCCTCCCTCCCTGGGTTAACATTCTTTTCCAAACTCCTTACCTCTATCTAAGGAAACACCCAGGGAATATCCAAGGCTTCATTTTGTTTTAATTGTGATGCAGTGTCCTATTGGTTACTTTGTATACCCCCTCCTGGCTCCTCCCTGATCCTTCTGTCTCCTCCCTGATCCTCCTCCCTCTTCCCTGAATCCTCCTGGCTCCTCCGTGATCCTCCTGGCTCCTCATTGATCCTCCTGGCTCCTCATTGATCCTCCTGGCTCCTCATTGATCCTCCTGGCTCCTCCTTGATCCTCCTGTCTCCTCCCTGATCCTCCTGTCTCCTCCATGATCCTCCTGGCTCCTCCTTGATCCTCCTGGCTCCTCCCTGATCCTCCTGGCTCCTCCATGATCCTCCTGGCTCCTCCTTGATCCTCCTGGCTCCTCCTTGATCCTCCTGGCTCCTCCGTGATCCTCCTAGCTCCTCCCTATTGTGATGTGGTGTCCTACTGGTTACTTTTTCAATACGTTCTGTGTGAGCCTAGACCAGAACAGACCAGAACAGATCATCAGACCAGATCAGACCAGATCAAACCATTTCAATACATTCTGTGTGAACCTAGAACAGACCAGAACAGACCAGATCAGACCAGATCAAACCAGATCAAACCATTTCAATATGTTCTGTGTGAGCCTAGACCAGAACAGACCAGATCAAACCATTTCAATATGTTCTGTGTGAGCCTAGACCAGAACCGACCAGAACAGACCAGATCAAACCAGTTCAATATGTTCTGTGTAAGCCTAGACCAGAACAGACCAGAACAGACCAGATCAAACCATTTCACAACGTTCTACGAGAACCCAGACCAGACCAAACCATTTCAATATGTTCTGTGTGAGCCTAGTCAAGAACAGACCAGACCAGATCAAACCATTTCAATGCTATTCTGTGAGAACCCAGACCAGATCAAAACCATTTTAATACGTTATGTGTGTGCCTAGATCAGAACAGACCAGGTCAAACCATTTCAATATGTTCTGTGACAACCCAGACCAGATCAAACCATTTCAATATGTTTGTTTGAGCCTAGACCAGAAACACCAGACCAGATCAAACCATTTCAATACGTTCTGTGAGAACCCAGACCAGATCAAACCATTTCAATATGTTCTGTGTGAGCCCTAGACCAGAACAGACCAGACCAGATCAAACCATTTCAATATGTTCTGTGTGATCCTAGACCAGAAACACCAGACCAGAGCAGACCATTTCAATATGTTCTGTGAGAACCCAGACCAGACCATTTGAATACATTGTGTGTGTGAGACCAGACCAGACCAACCATTTCAATTTGTTCTGTGTGAGACCAGACCAAACCATTTCATAAGTTCTGTGTGAGACCAGACCAGACCAGATCAAATAGTTCTGTGTGAACCAGACCAGACCAGACCAAAACCATTTCAATAAGTTCTGTGTGAGACCAGACCAAACCATTTCAATTTGTTCTGTGTGAGACCAGACCAAACCATTTCAATAAGTTCTGTGTGAGACCAGACCAGACCAAACCATTTCAATAAGTTCTGTGTGAGACCAGACCAGACCAAACCATTTAAAATACTGTGTGAGACCAGACCAGACCAAACCAGATCAAACATTAACATATGTGCATTAATATTATCAACATACATTAAATCAGACATTTTAAATCCATCAAATTTATAGGTTGGCCAGTATTTCAGTCTGCTGTGGTCTGTCATGTAATAGATAATATGTATTTCTATATGCTGTGGTCTGTCATGTTATAGATAATAGGTATTTCTATATGCCATGGTATGACATGTTAAAAGATAATGTGTATATTATTATGCCTGGTATGACATGTTAATAGATTATTGTATTTCTATATGCTGCGGTGTGTCATGGTATAGATACTGTGTATTTATATTTGATGTGGTCTGTTATGTATAGATTCTATATTTTAAATCTGACCTGTCATGTTATAGATACATGCATTCTATATATCTGTCATGTTATAGATCACATGCATTTCTATATGATCTGTCTGTTATAGATACAATGCATTTCATATGATCTGTCATGTTAAGATACAATGCATTTCTATATGATCTGTCATGTTATAGATACTATGCATTTCTATATGATCTGTCATGTTATATGATACTATGCATTTCTATATGATCTGTCATGTTATTAGATACCATGCATTTCTATATGATCTGTCATGTTTATAGATACAATGCATTTCTATATGAATCTGTCATGTTATAGATACAATGCATTTCTATATGATCTGTCATGTTATGATACTATGGCATTTCTATATGATCTGTCATGTTATAGATACTATGCATTTCTATATGATCTGTCATGTTATAGATAACAATGCATTTCTATATGATCTGTCATGTTATAGATACAATGCATTTCTATATGATCTGTCATGTTATAGATACAATGCATTTCTTATATCTGTCATGTTATAGATACTATGCATTTCTATATGATCTGTCATGTTATAGATACTATGCATTTGTATATGATCTGTCATGTTATAGATACTATGCATTTCTATATGATCTGTCATGTTATAGATACAATGCATTTCTATATGATCTGTCATGTTATAGAATCCTATGCATTTCTAATGATCTGTCATGTTATAGATACAATGCATTTCTATATGATCTGTCATGTTATAGATACTATGCATTTCTATTTCCTGTGGTCTTTCATCTTATAGATACAATATATTTATATCTGGTCTGTCATGTTATATATACTACCTATTTCTTTATGCTGTGGTCTTTCCTGTTACTTATACTATGTATTTCTAATGCTGTAATCTGTCATGTTATCAATGCTCTGTTTTTCTAAATGCTGTTTTCTCTCATGTTATTGATACTATGTAATTATTTATAATGTAGTATGTTTACATTTACATTTACATTTAAGTCATTTAGCAGACGCTCTTATCCAGAGCGACTTACAAATTGGTGCATTCACCTTATGATATCCAGTGGAACAACCACTTTACAATAGTGCATCTAACTCTTTTAAGGGGAGGGGGGGTTAGAAGGATTACTTTATCCTATCCTAGGTATTCTTAAAGAGATGGGGTTTCAGGTGTCTCCGGAAGGTGGTGATTGACTCCCGTGACCTGGCGTCGTGAGGGAGTTTGTTCCACATTGGGGTGCCAGAGCAGCGAACAGTTTTGACTGGGCTGATCGGGAACTGTACTTCCTCAGAGGTAGGAAGGCGAGCAGGCCAGAGGTGGATGAACGCAGTGCCCTTGTTTGGGTGTAGGGTGATCAGAGCCTGAAGGTACGGAGGTGCCGTTCCCTCACAGCTCATGTCATGTTATAGATACTATGTATTATTTATAATGTAATGTGTCATGTTATTGATACTATGTAATTATTTATAATGTAGTATGTCATGTTTATAGATACTATGTATGTATTTATAATGTAGTATGTCATGTTTTAGATACAATGTATTTATTTATAATGTAGTATTTCATGTCATAGATACTATGTATTTATTTATAATGTAGTATTTCATGTCTAGTGATACTATGTAATTATTTATAATGTAGTGTGTCATGTTAATATATACAATGTATTTAATTTATAATGTAGTGTGTCATGTTATAGATACTATATATTATAAATGGTCTGTCATATTATAGATACTATATATTTATAAATGGTCTGTCATGTTGTAGATACTATATATTTATAAATGGTCTGTCATGTTATAGATACTATTATTTATAAATGGTCTGTCATGTTGTAGATACTTATATTTTAAATGGTTGTCATATTATAGTAACTATATATTTATAAATGGTCTGTCATGTTGTAGATACTATATATTTATAAATGGTCTGTCATGTTGTAGATACTATATATTTATAAATGGTCTGTCATGTTGTAGATACTATATATTTATTAAATGGTCTGTCATATTATAGTAACTATATATTTATAAATGGTCTGTCATGTTGTAGATACTATTATTTATAAATGGTCTGTCATGTTGTAGATACTATATATTTTAAATGGTCTGTCATGTTGTAGATACTATATATTTTTAATATCTACTTTCATGGTAGATAATATATATTTATATATGCTGTGGTCTGGCATGGTATAGATAATATATATTTATATATGTGTGGTCTGGATGGTTATGATAATATATATTATATATGCTGTGGTCTGGCATGGTATAGATACAATGTATTTCCATATGGTCTGGTCTGTTATGTAATAGATACTGTGTATTTCTACATGTTATGTGATGTCAATCAAAAATCAGTATAATAGGGGTGGGTGATGTCTATCAGTATATTAGAGGGTGGTGATGAGTCTATCAGTATAGTAGAGGGTGGTGATGAGTCTACCAGTATATTAGAGGGTGGTGATGAGTCTATCTGATATTAGAGGGTGGTGATGAGTCTATCAGTATATTAAGGGTGGTGATGAGTCTATCAGTATAGTAGAGGGTGGTGATGAGTCTATCAGTATATTACAGGGTGGTGATGAGTCTATCAGTATAGTAGAGGTGGTGATGAGTCTACCAGTATATTAGAGGGTGGTGATGAGTCTACAGTATTTAGAGGGTGGTGATGAGTCTAGCAGTATAGTAGAGGGTGGTGATGAGTCTATCAGTATATTAACAGGGTGGTGATGAGTCTATCAGTATAGTAGAGGGTGGTGATGAGTCTACCAGTATATTAGAGGGTGGTGATGAGTCTACAGTATGTTAAGGGGGGTGATGAGTCTATCAGTTATTAGGAGTGGTGATGAGTCTATCAGTATAGTAGAGGGGTGTTAGAGTCTATCAGTATATTAGGGGGTGGTGATGAGTCTATCAGTATATTAGGGGTT
>NW_019945255.1:42177-48970 GCF_002910315.2 Salvelinus sp. IW2-2015
TTTCAATTTGTTCTGTGTGAGACCAGACCAAACCATTTAATAAGTTTCTGTGTGAGACCAGACCAGACCAGATCAATAAGTTCTGTGTGAGACCAGACCAGACCAGACCAAACCATTTCAATAAGTTCTGTGTGAGACCAGACCAAACCATTTCAATTTGTTCTGTGTGAGACCAGACCAAAACCATTTCAATATAGTTCTGTGTGAGACCAGACCAGACCAAACCATTTCAATAAGTTCTGTGTGAGACCAGACCAGACCAAACCATTTAAAATACTGTGTGAGACCAGACCAGACCAAACCAGATCAAACCATTTAACATATGTGCATTATATTATCAACATACATTAATACAGACATTTTAAATCCATCAAATTATAGGTTGGCCAGTATTTCAGTCTGCTGTGGTCTGTCATGTAATAGATAATATGTATTTCTATATGCTGTGGTCTGTCATGTTATAGATAATAGGTATTTCTATATGCCATGGTATGACATGTTAAAGATAATGTGTATATATATATCCATGGTATGACATGTTATAGATATATTGTATTTCTATATGCTGCGGTGTGTCATGGTATAGATACTGTGTATTTATATTTGATGTGGTCTGTTATGTTATAGATTCTATATATTTAAATCTGACCTGTCATGTTATAGATACAATGCATTTCTATATGATCTGTCATTTTATAGATACAATGCATTTCATATGATCTGTCATGTTATAGATACAATGCATTTCTATATGATCTGTCATGTTTATAGATACACATGCATTTCTATATGATCTGTCATGTTATAGATACTATGCATTTCTATATGATCTGTCATGTTATAGATACATGCATTTCTATTGATCTGTCATGTTTATAGATACAATGCATTTCTATATGATCTGTCATGTTATAGATACAATGCATTTCTATATGATCCGTGTCATGTTATAGATACAATGCATTTCTATATGATCTGTCATGTTATAGATACTATGCATTTCTATATGATCTGTCATGTTATAGATACTATGCATTCTATATGACTGTCATTATCAATGCATCTATGATTCATGTTATAGATACAATGCATTTCTATATGATCTGTCATGTTATAGATACAATGCATTTCTATATGATCTGTCATGTTATAGATACTATGCATTTCTATATGATCTGTCATGTTTATAGATACTATGCATTTGTATATGATCTGTCATGTTATAGATACTATGCATTTCTATAATGATCTGTCATGTTATAGATACACATGCATTTCTATATGATCTGTCATGTTATAGATACTATGCATTTCTATATGATCTGTCATGTTATAGATACAATGCATTTCTATATGATCTGTCATGTTTAGATACTATGCATTCTATTTCCTGTGGTCTTTCATCTTATAGATACAATATATTTATATCTGGTCTGTCATGTATATATAACTACCTATTTCTTTATGCTGTGGTCTTTCCTCTTTACTTATACTATGTATTTCTAATGCTGTAATCTGTCATGTTATCAATGCTCTGTTTTTCAAATGCTTTTTCTCTCATGTTATTGATACTATGTAATTATTTATAATGTAGTATGTTTACATTTACATTTACATTTAAGTCATTTAGCAGACGCTCTTATCCAGAGCGACTTACAAATTGGTGCATTCACCTTATGATATCCAGTGGAACAACCACTTTACAATAGTGCATCTAACTCTTTTAAGGGGGAGGGGGGGTTAGAAGGATTACTTTATCCTATCCTAGGTATTCCTTAAAGAGATGGGGTTTCAGGTGTCTCCGGAAGGTGGTGATTGACTCCGCTGACCTGGCGTCGTGAGGGAGTTTGTTCCACCATTGGGGTGCCAGAGCAGCGAACAGTTTTGACTGGGCTGATCGGGAACTGTACTTCTCAGAGGTAGGAAGGCGAGCAGGCCAGAGGTGGATGAACGCAGTGCCCTTGTTTGGGTGTAGGCCTGATCAGAGCCTGAAGGTACGGAGGTGCCGTTCCCTCACAGCTCATGTCATGTTATAGATACTATGTAATTATTTATAATGTAATGTGTCATGTTATTGATACTATGTAATTATTTATAATGTAGTATGTCATGTTATAGATACTATGTATGTATTTATAATGTAGTATGTCATGTTTTAGATACAATGCTATTTATTTATAATGTAGTATTTCATGTCATAGTACTAGTATATTATTTATAATGTAGTATTCATGTCATAGATTACTATGTAATTATTTATAATGTAGTGTGTCATGTTATATATATACAATGTATTTATTTATAATGTAGTGTTGTCATGTTATAGATACTATATATTTATAAATGGTCTGTCATATTATAGATACTATATATTTATAAATGGTCTGTCATGTTGTAGATACTATATATTTATAAATGGTCTGTCATGTTATAGATACTATATATTATAAATGGTCTGCATTTGTAGATACTATATATTTATAAATGGTCTGTCATATTATAGTAACTATATATTTATAAATGGTCTGTCATGTTGTAGATACTATATATTTATAAATGGTCTGTCATGTTGTAGATACTATATATTTATAAATGGTCTGTCATGTTGTAGATACTATATATTTATAAATGGTCTGTCATATTATAGTAACTATATATTTATAAATGGTCCTGTCATGTTGTAGATACTATATATTTATAAATGGTCTGTCATGTTGTAGATACTATATATTTATAAATGGTCTGTCATGTTGTAGATACTATATATTTTTATATATCTACTTTCATGGTAAGATAATATATATTTATATATGCTGTGGTCTGGCATGGTATAAGATAATATATATTATATATGCTGTGGTCTGGCATGGTATAGATAATATATATTTATATATGCTGTGTGGTCTAGGCGATGGTATAGATACAATGTATTTCCATATGGTCTGGTCTGTTATGTAATAGATACTGTGTATTTCTACATGTTATGTGATGTCATCAAAATCAGTATAATAGAGGGTGGTGATGAGTCTATCAGTATATTAAGAGGGTGGTGATGAGTCTATCAGTATAGTAGAGGGTGGTGATGAGTCTACCAGTATATTAGAGGGTGGTGATGAGTCTATCAGTATATTAGAGGGTGGTGATGAGTCTATCAGTATATTAAAGGGTGGTGATGAGTCTATCAGTATAGTAGAGGGTGGTATGAGTCTATCAGTATATTACAGGGTGGTGATGAGTCTATCAGTATAGTAGAGGGTGGTGATGAGTCTACAGTATATTAGAGGGTGGTGATGAGTCTAGCAGTATTTAGAGGGTGGTGATGAGTCTAGCAGTAAGTAGAGGGTGGTGATGAGTCTATCAGTATATTACAGGGTGGTGATGAGTCTATCAGTATATAGAGGGTGGTGATGAGTCTACAGTATATTAGAGGTGGTGATGAGTCTATCAGTATTTAGAGGGTGGTGATGAGTCTATCAGTATATAGAGGTGGTGATGAGTCTATCAGTATAGTAGAGGTGTTGATGAGTCTATCAGTATATTAGGGGTGGTGATGAGTCTATCAGTATATTAGGGGTGGTGATGAGTCTATCAGTATAGTAGAGGGTGGTGATGAGTCTATCAGTATATTACAGGGTGGTGATGAGTCTATCAGTATAGTAGAGAGTGGTGGATGAGTCTACAGTATATTAGAGGGTGGTGTGATGAGGTCTAGCAGTATATTAGAAGGGTGGTGATGAGTCTATCAGTATAGTAGAGGGTGTTGATGAGTATACCAGTATATTAGAGGGTGGTGATGAGTCTATCTATCAGTTTATTAGGGGGTGGTGATGAGTCTATCATTATATTAGAGGGTGGTGATGAGTCTATCAGTATATTAGAGGGTGGTGATGAGTCTATCAGTATATTAGGGGGTGGTGATGAGTCTATCTATCAGTATAGTAGAGGGTGGTGATGAGTCTATCAGTATTTTATAGGGTAGTGATGAGTCTATCAGTATATTAGAGGGTGGTGATGAGTCTATCAGTATATTAGAGGGTGGTGATGAGTCTATTTGTATTTTAGAGGGTGGTGATATATTATTATATTAGAGTGTGGTGATTATAGGCTGGACAATAGAACGAGTTCAAATTCACTCAAGGCTGAAAAACAGCATTAGAACGTTGGCTTAGCCGGAGCACTAGCGCAAGTCCATAGCTAATGAATTGAATCTAACACTAGCAGAGCCTCTTCTGACTGGACTGATGCTTAGAGTTCCATTTAGCATAAATGCCACAAAAAAATGTATCCATTTTCATATTACCATTACTATGCGTTCTTAATAAGACAAAACTGAAGAAAATAAAACTTGTGTAGAAAGTAGACAGTAAACGTACCTCGATGGTGTCAACTGCACTTATGTCTGCATAAGGATTAAGTAGGAAACGAATTGCAACTCAGAACTATTTTTGGTCTCGCGATCGATGACAGAGAGATACACTGCCCAGCCTTACATAATGAGAAAGAAGACATTTTCCTGATTTAATATGGTGTCCTATTTGAAAAAATCTAAATATACACATTGAGAGATATTTGGCGAAATATACCAGCATGCCCCTCCATAGGAAAACAATGGTGGGAGTTCAGCATTCCAAGGGCAAAAAGTATTTTGGGGCTAGCGATCGATGACAACGAGAGACACTGCCCAGCCTTACATGTTTAGAAGGAAGAGATTATCCTGATTAATGTGGAGAGCTGAAATAATGTTATCTATGTAAAATAAGTGTTTTTTAAATAATTACCTAAATGTATGTTGTTTTTTTGTATAAGCGTATAGACCATCAGCTTAATTATTAATGCTGTAAATGTTTTGTTTTATGATTGTAGTTGATTAAATGAACTAGCAAATATTTTATATTAAGCATGTCTGTGTAATTACTATATCAGTAAGGAAATACACTTTATTCAGTGAACTTAGGTATAGACATTTTCTGATAGTATGATCATTTTTATTTATTTTTTTTACGATTGAACTGCAGTTACTAAATCATTCCAATAGATGGCAGATCGAGACCACAAATGACCTTTCAGAAGATCAGTTTTCTCCCTGCATGCACAACTACCCCACATCCCTTCACCCCCACAGAAGAACTCACGGGCACACTTTTGTCTGTCCCTTTCCACACTGCTAATGCAAGAGGAAGGACTGAAACAGCAATTTTAACAGATTAACTGTGAATTACTACTATGATTCATGTTCGTGATCTATTTTCATGCTCATGTTATGAAATTATACTCGATTACTATTTCAATTACTATTATCAATAATCCTGAACATTAATTCAGTCAACTCTGGTCGAGAAACCTATTTTCCTATTGCATTCTCATTGTCAAATTCATCAACACGATCTAGCCGCTCCGCCTTCTCGTGCAAACGAAGGGCACGTTGAGGTAAATGTGTAACTGCGAGGGTGGCGTGATGTAACTTATTCGAGGGCTGTTAAAGAGGCAGGCTTTTGTGTTTTCTATTACTGTTATATGCGATATTAAGATGATAACATACGTATACTAGAGTCGAGGCTCATCTGACTAGTGATTATTTGGGTTCAATACCTGCTATCTATTGTTGTTTTTTTCAATCCCGAAAGCAACAAAGGCCTAATACGATATATATATATTATATGATATATTATAACTGTAAAGTAATGAATGACCGTTTTAGAAAATAATGAGACATATAGTATATTGTTGCATGCTATTTTATGGCAATAAAGGCTAGGGTATATCTATCAGTATATTAGAGGGTGGTGATGAGTCTATCAGTATATTAGAGGGTGGTGATGAGTCTATCAGTATATTAGAGGAGGGTGATGATGAGTCTATCAGTATATTAGGGGGGGTGGTGATGAGTCTATCAGTATAGTAGAGGGTGGTGATGAGTCTATCAGTATAGTATAGGGTGGTGATGAGTCTATCAGTATATTAGGTACATATAGATGAGGGTCAGGTGCATGAGTCTATCAGTATATTCGAGGTGGCTGAATGAGTCTATCAGTATAATTAGAGAGTCGTGATGATGAGTTATCAGTATATTAAGGGTGGTGGTGATGAGTCTTATATATATAGGGACGTGTATGATGTCTATCATATAGTAGTAGCGGTGGTGATGAGTCTATCAGTATATTAGGTGTATAAGTCGTATCGTATTATGAGGTGGTGCAAGGTTCTCTAATCAGTATATTAAGGTGGTGATGAGTCTATCAGTATATGAAGGGGTGGTGATGAGTCCTATCAGTATATGTAGATGGTGGTGATAAGTCTATCAGTATATAGGGTGGTGATGAGTCTATCAGTATATTAGGGGTGGATGAGTCTATCAGTTATATTAGGGGGTGATGAGTCTATCAGTATATTAAGGGTGGTATGAGTCTATCAGTTATTAAAGGGTGTGATGATCATTCTATCAGTATATTAGCAGGAGCGTGGTGATGAGTCTATCAGTATATTAGGGGTGTGTGATGAGTCTATCAGTATTTAGAGTGGTGGTGATGAGTCTATTCGAGTATAGTATTATGAGGGTGGTGATGATCTATCATATATAGGTGGTGATGGTCTTCAGTATATTAAGGGTCGGTGATGAGTCTGATCAGTATATTAGGGGATAGTGATGAGTATATTCAGATATGATTAGAGGTGGTGATGCAGTCTATCAGTATATTAGAGGGTGGTTGATGAGTCTATCAGTATATTAGAGGGGGTGATAAGTTCTATCAGTATAATTAGAGGGTGGTGATGAAGGCTATAGTAAATTAGGCGG
>NW_019945256.1:0-2552 GCF_002910315.2 Salvelinus sp. IW2-2015
GTTCTCTGCGTCCTCAAACTTGCCATTGATGAAACACTGCCAAGGCATCTTCACCGTCATGTTGTTGACGTCTTTAGTTGCCTGGGAACCAAACCATGACAGTGGCATAACATTACACGTCAAAGACAAATTACAGATCCAGCTGTGTCTTATAAACACGTGTATATGTGTGTAATATAAACACTTGACAATACAAGTGGAAAGTGAGTGGGAAACAGTATGTTTATCATCATCAATAGTAACACCATCTCAAATCAAACTTTATTTGTCACATGCGCCGAATACAACAAGTGTAGACTACCGTGAAATGCTGACTTACAAGTCCTTAACCAACAGTACAGTTCAAGAAAAGAAGAAAAAGATTTACCAAGTAACACAATAAGAATAACAATAACGAGGCTATATACAGGGGGCACCGGTACTGAGTCAGTGTGCAGGGGTACAGGTTAGCTGAGGTAATTTGTACATGTAGGTGGGGGTGAAGTGACGATGCATAGATAATAAACAGCGAGTAGCAGCAGTGTAAAAAAGAGAGGGGGGGGGGGTAGAAACTGTTCAGCAGTCTTGTTCAGCAGTCTTATGGCTTGGGGGTAGAAGCTGTTGAGGAGCCTTTTGGTCCTAGACTTGGCGCTCTGGTACCGCTTGCCACGTGGTAGCGGAGAGAACAGTCTATAACTTGGGTGACTGGAGTCTCTGACAATTTTATGGGCTTTCCTCTGACACCGCCTATTGTATAGGTCCTGCATGGCAGGGAGCTTGGCCACAGTGATGTACTGGGCCGTTCGCACTACCCTCTGTTGCTCCTTACGGTCAGATGCCGAGCAGTTGCCATACCAGGCGGTGATGCAAACCGATCAGGATGCTCTCGATGGTGCAGCTGTAAAACTTTGAGGATCTGGGGACTCATGCSAAATCTTTTTAGTCTCCTGAGGGGGAACAGGTATTGTCGTGCGCTCTTCACAACTGTCTTGGTATGTTTGGACCATGATAGATCATTGGTAATGTGAACACCAAGGAACTAGAAACTGTCAACCCGCTCCACTACAGCGCCATCGATGTTAATGGGGGCCTGTTCTGTCCGCCTTTTCCTGTAGTCCACGATCAGCTCCTTTGTCTTGCTCACATTGAGGGAGAGGTTGTTGTCCTGGCACCACACTGCCAGTTCTCTGACCTTCTCCCTATAGGCCGTCTCATCATTGTCTGTGATCAGGCCTACCACTGTTTTGTCGTCAGCAAACTTAATGATGGTGTTGGAGTCGTGTTTGGCCACGCAGTCGTGGGTGAACAAGGAATACAGGAGGGGACTAAGTACACACCTGAGGGGCCCCAGTGTTAAGGATCAGTGTGGAAGATCTGTTGTTGCCTACCCTTACCACCAGGATCCAGTTGCAGAGGGAGGTGTTTAGACCCAGAGTTCTTAGCTTAGTGATGAGCTTTGTGGGCACTATGGTGTTGAACGCTGAGCTGTAGTCAATGAACAGCATTCTCACATAGGTGTTCCTTTTGTCCAAGTGAGAAAGGGAAGTGTGGAGTGTGATTGAGATTGCGTCATCTGTGGATCTGTTGGGGCAGTATGCGAATTGGAGTGGGTCTAGGGTGTCTGGGAGGATGCTGTTGATGTGAGCCATGACCAGCCTTTCAAAGCACTTCATGGCTACCGACGTGAGTGCCACGGGGCGGTAATCATTTAGTCAGGTTACCTTTGCTTCCTTGGGCACAGGGACTATGGTGGTCTGCTTGAAACATGTAGGTATTACAGACCCGGTCAGGGAGAGGTTGAAAATGTCAGTGAAGACACTTGCCAGTTGGTCCACGCATGCTTTGAATACACGTCCTGGTAATGCATCTGGCCCAGCGGCTTTGTGAATGTTGACCTGTTTAAAGGTTTTGTTCACATTGGCTACCGAGAGCGTTATCACACAGTCATCCAGAACAGCGGGTGCTCTCGTGCATGCTTCAGTGTTGCTTGCCTCGAAACGAGCATAAAAGGCATTTAGCTCGTCAGGTGGATAGAATTATGGTCAGATTTGCCAAATTTGGTCATTAATTGTGGTGTCTTGCCAACTCCTAAGTTGCACAACTGACCATAGGAGTTGGCAAGACAGCACAAACTGATCTGGGACCAGGCTACTGTATGACAGTTGTTTGTCTGACTCACATAGTCGATGACCATCTCCTCCTCCTGGTCCTCTCCCCTCAGCCTTCTCACAAACATCTGGATGAAGTCCTGGAAGGTGGTGGCCATGTACACGTCCTCATTCTGCAGCTGCAACCCTACACACTTCTGCTTGATCTCCTCCACTAGCCTGGGGAGAAGATGGGGTTATAGCGGGGTCATAGTGAAGTTATGTCAGGTCATAGGAGAATATGTCACTCAGGTACAATGGGGCCAACTAGAGTCACAAAAGTCACCATGATGATTAAAAGCCGATCACTGCTAATAAAATATATAACAAAAAACTCTAGGTCAAGTGAGGGAAATGAAGGGTTAAACCAGGTCAATGCCAGTGAAAGCATACACTCACCTGACCACGTCCATAGAAGCAGCTCCT
>NW_019945256.1:2885-6257 GCF_002910315.2 Salvelinus sp. IW2-2015
CAGGATAAAGCTTGCATCCAATATCCCATAGATCAACGACACAACCCTAATGACAGCACAGTAACTGCCTCCCTTCATGCCTGCCGGTCTGTGGTCTGCCCTGTCCTTCCTGCCTATCAGCTCTTCCTGTCACTAACCGGCTTCCGCCTGTCTGATTCACCTGGTCTGTCTCAGTGACTTGTCTGTACCATGTCATAAATCTTTCCAGATTCTCAAAATCACTCCGTCCCTGCCAGCCAGTCTGCCTAGGTAACTCTCCTATCTACCCGTCAGTGGTGACCGCGTGTGAGGTAGCAAATGCCTGCGCAGGAAGCCACTGCCGCGCTAGCCCGCCGTGTCACTGGCCTGGTTAATCCTGAACCCAACGCACCGACCCAATCACATGTTTGTGACCAACAAGGAAAAGACGCCAGTCAAAAAGCAAGTGCACCTGTTGATCGCCGTATGGTCTAAGGATATGCGTTTTCCCGCCATCCCTTAACCAAAGTCAGCTGAAACCCTTAACCTCGGAACCAGATCTAGAAAACTAAATACGCCCAACCAGAGTGCTGAGGAACGGTTACCACAACCAACGACAAAGCGTTGAAAGTACAGTGAACGGACCCTACCGCAACAAGGTTCTACTGGGCACCGAGAGCTACCTACCAGTCTGATAGCTGACCCACCAGTCTGAACTACCTCACTCAGTTACCGTACGAATACCGCAGCCAACCGAGTCCGCTGCTCCAACTACCCTACTCAGTCCTGCCCAAAACTACTATGTACCAGTTCTGAACCCTACCCAACCGTCTGATAACACCTAGCCGCAGTCTGAACTACCCACCAAGTCTAAACACCATACCAGTCTGAACTACCCACCCATGCGTGGAAACTACCTTTACCGAGTCTGAACTACCTACCAGTCTGAACTACCTACCAGTCTGAACTACCCACCAGTTCTGAACTACCATACCAGTCGTGACAACTACCTACCAGTCTGGAATACCTACCAGTCTTGAACTAGCCCACCAGGTCTGAACTAACCTACCAGTCTCTTACTCTCTCCTACCAGTCTGAACTACCCACCAGCTAAATAACCAATCGGGACTTGCTTGCTGTTTGCTGTTCTTCAGGACGAATGTCTTGACATGAAACTGATAGATGCTGAGAGAAAATTGAAACTGAAACGCGTCATGATAATGAATGGGTAACTAACAGCTTGTCGTCGCATGTTACCTCCTGTTGTAATCAGAAGTTAACAATAACCGTCCCCTGGCACAAACTTAACCACTGTGTAACCAGTAATGTGGTGCCCATGTGTGTGTGTGTTGAGTGTCTGTGTGTGTGTGTGGTGTGTGTGGGTTGTGCGTGGTGAGTGAAGGTGTGTGGTTGTGCTGTGGTCGTCAGGTGGTGTTGTGTGTGTGTGTGTGGTGTGTGTGTGTGTTGTGCAAGTGTGTGTGTGTGCGTGTGGTGTGTGGTGTGTGTGTGTGTGTGTGTGTGGTTGTGTGTAGTGTGTGTGTGTGTGTGGGCTGTGTGATCAAATCCAGAACGCTTTCATGAGGTTTTCGAGCAATCACTTAGAAAAAAAGTCCTTGCCTTGTTCCTGAAAGAAAAGCACAATTTTTTGTCCATTCAAAATAAACATTAAATTGGATCAGAAATTACAGTGTAGACATTGTTAATGTGTAAAGACTAATGGTAAGCTGGAGAAAAGGCAGATTTTGCTGCTTGCTAAGAAAAAGCCACATCTCAGACTGGCCAATAAAAAGACTGCTCAGACTGGGCCAATAAAAAGACTGGCTCAGGACTGCCCAATTAAAAAGACCTGGCTCAGGACTGGCAATAAAAATACTGGCTCAGACTGCCAATAAAAAAGAAAAGATTAACCTCTCTTTGGGATAGGAGGGACGATGCGTCCCACTTGCCAAAAACGCAGGGAAAATGCAGGAGCGCCAATTAATAAATAGTATAAAAATCAAACTTTTCATTTAAACACCACATGTAAGATACCAAATTAAAAGCTACACTCGTTGTGAATCAGCCAACATGGTTCAGATTTCAAAAAAGGCTTTTCGGCGAGAAGCGTAAAGATGCTATTATCTGATATAGCACAACAGTAAACCAAAGAGCGAGTGTAAAGCAAATATTTCAACCCTGCGGCGCCAACACAAAAACGCAGAAAAATAAAAAATATAATTCATGCCAATATACCTATTGACGAAGCTTCTTTTGTTGGCACGCCCAATACTGTCCATTAAACATCACAAATGCGTCCCTTTTGTTTCAATTAATTCCATCCATATATATCCAAAATGTCCATTTATTTGGCGCGTTTGATCCAGAAAAAAACAGCTTCCAATTTGCGCAACGTCACTACAAAATATCTTTGCCAAAACATTTCAAACTACTTTTGTAATACAACTTTAGGTATTTTTAAACGTTAATAATCGATCAAATTGAAGACGGGTCCATCTGTTTTCAATACAAGAGGACAACAAACTAACGCTACTTTTCTAGTCTTGCGCAACTCTCAAACAGTACACATAACGTTACACTGATTCAAGATGGCCGTACTTCTTCATTGCACAAAGGAATAACCTCAACCAATTTTCAAAGACTGGTGACATCCAGTGGAAGCGGTAGAAACTGCAAACAAGTCCTTTAGAAATCTAGTATCCGAATGAAAACTCATTGAAAAGAGAGTGACCTAAAAAAAAGAAAATCTGAATGGTTAGTCCTCGGGGTTTTGCCTGCTACATAAGTTCTGTTATACTCACAGACAAGATTCAAACAGTTTTAGAAACTTCAGAGTGTTTTCTATCCAAATATACGAATAATATGCATATCTTATATTCTGGGGATGAGTAGAAGGAAGTTGAAATTGGGCACGCTATTTATCCAAAAGTGAAAATGCTGCCCCCTATCCTAGAGAAGTTTTAAGATGGGCAAAAGAACACAGACATTGGACAGAGGAACTCTGCCTAGAAGGCCAACATCCCGGAGTCGCCTCTTTACTGTTGGCGTTGAGACGGGTGTTTTGCGGGCACTATTTAATGAAGCTGCCAGTTTAGGACTTGTGAGGCGTCTGTTTCTCAAACTAGACACTCTAATGTACTTGTCCTATTGCTCACTTGTGCACCGGGGCCTCCCACTCCTCTTTCTATTCTGGTTAGAGCCAGTTTGCGCTGTTTTGGTAAGGGAGTAGTACACAGCTTTGTACGAGATCTTCAGTTTATTTAAACTGTGATTTACATGCCCTTTTGATTGTCCTATGACAGTCAGGACTACAAGGAATACTAGTACTGAGATTATTGGGAATACTGGGACTATTGGGACTATGGTATTATTGGTACTACTGGTATTATTGGGACTACTGGTATTATTGGGACTATA
>NW_019945256.1:6282-17568 GCF_002910315.2 Salvelinus sp. IW2-2015
GTAACTACGGTATTATGAAAAACGAAAACTGACTGGAGTATTCGGAAACTCACTGGTATATTATTGGGGACTACTATGAATTTATTTAGAATACTAGGATATCTTGGATGCTGTAATAAGGGACTACTGGTAAATATAGACTTAGAATAGCACTCTAACAGGTATTTACCCGGATAGACAGTTAATTATAAATTGGGGACACATTAAGCGGGGGCGCGTTAATTAAAAGTAGATATTAATTATTGGTACTGGGAACTACTGGACTAAATTATTGGGATCGGGGGAAACATTAACTGAGGTCATAATTATTTGTCCTTGTAATAGAGGGACTACGGTAATGTTATTGGAACTACTGAACGATAAGACCAATGGGAGGCTATATTATACAATCAGGGTAAATATTTATGTGCGAACTATTGTGGTATTATCTGGGAAGCCTACACTTGGGTATATTTTATTGGAAACTACTGACAAAAAAGGTATTATTAGGTCACTACTTGTTGGTATTAATTGATTTACTAAATCTTATTACTTGCGAGACTACTCGTATCATCTAGATTCGATAGTAAGGACACGTTAAATTATTAAGGACTACTGGGTAATATTGGGAGACGGTTTCTAACCTACTCCGGTTATTATTGGGGAAACTACTAGAGGTATGATTATGGAACTTACTGGTATTATAGGACTATTCTCGTATATTATTGGACTATCGGTATAGGACTCTTTTTATTATTGGACTACTTGCGTATTATTAGGACTACTATGTATTATTGGGACTACTGTTATTTTAGGGACTAACTGGACATTTAATGAACTACTGGTAAGGTATTATTGGACTACTGGTATTATTGGGACTACTGTATTATGCCTGGTAGCTACGGTTTTTGGCACTGGTATTATTAGGACTACTAATGGGATGATTATTAGGACTACTGTATTATTGGACTTACTGGTATAATACTATGTAAGGACTACTGTTATTGGTCTTGCTATTATTGGACTACTGGATTATTGGGACTTACTGGTTATTATTAGACGATATGGTATTATTAGCGACTTACTAGTATTATTGGGAACCCCCGGCCTAAACACCACACCCGACTCACTAAGGACCTATATATTAGGAAAACTACTTCGGTATTATTTGTGACTACTGACTAGACTACTGGGATTATTTAAAATAATTAATAATTATGTGGAAAAAAGAAGCAAAGAACTACTGTATATTAAAAAAATAAAGAAAAAAAAAATAAAAAAATAACAAATATAGAAAAAATCATTAAGGCAAAAAAGAAAAACAAGTCTACCTAAAAAGATAGGTTGGTATTAAATTGAGATAACTGGGTGGTAATTGGAAAAAACTAAAAATGGTATTTATGGACTACTGGTATTATGGGACTACGGGTAATTATTGGGCTAACTGGAATATTATGTATTGGGACTACTGGTATTATTGGGACTACTGGTATTATTAGCACTAATGGGATTACTGGGTCTACAGGGATTATTATATCTACCAATCAGACTATCCAGAGAGCCAGTTCCACCATGTACATAGAGCACAGACAACTTGGACTATACTACCAGGTTCAAGTCCACAGGACAGATCCCAAAATACACATAGACCAATGATGACATTCCCTTCCATCAGTTCCTGGAGGAGACGTGTGAGGAAACGTGAGGAGAATGTGAAATGTTTTTTGCACTTGGAAAAAGAGAGTGAGAGAAAGATGGAGAGGGAGAGAAATAGGGACAGGGAGAGAAATAGAGAGAGGGAGAGGACGGGAGAGAAAGAGAGAGAGAGGGAGAGAAAGAGAGAGAGGGAGAGAAAGAAAGAGAGAGAGAGGGAGAGAAAGAGAGAGAGGGAGAGAAAGAAAGAGAGGAAGAGAGAGAGGGAGAGAAAGACGGAGAGAAAGAGGGAAATAAAGAGTGAGAGAAGGAGAGGGAGGGAAAGAGAGACAGGGAGAGAAAGAGAGAGAGAAGGAAGAAAATAATCCCATAAAGAATACCTGGCTGCTATTTACATTTACTGGAGTCAACACAGCTGAGCATGAAGGAGTTGAGCAGGCTGCGAGTAACTACTGTCCAAACACCAACTAACATACAACTATAGCTCTCTTTTTTTTACAGAGCCACTGAAATGAAAAATGTAATATGCAGTTTGCTTTCCTTATTAGGTTTTGCTAGTGATGTGACAAAGTTATTCTTACCAAGCCACTAGGTTTGGTATCTACCACTTCCAGGATGTAAACTGGGAGGACAGGGTGCACACGCTATATTTATGTTTTTTTCTTAACATCTTTACATTTTTTTAAAATTTAACATGAACAAGCGCCCGAACAGTGAACAGTGTCCTCTTACAGTATTAACTCTTGGGGTGAGTTACAGAGTTAATACTTTAACCCACCCCAAGAGTTAATACTGTAAACCACCCCAAGAGTTAATACTGTAAACCACCCCAAGAGTTAATACTGTAACTCACTCAATAGTTAATATTATAGAGAAGAGAGAGAAGAAGCTCCACCCATCCATGGGCAGGAAGTTAGGCGTCAGAGGGAAGATGAAGCTCCACCCATCCATGGGCAGGCAGTTAGGCGTCAGAGAGAAGATGAAGCTCCACCCATCCATGGGCAGGAAGTTAGGCGTCCCAGAGAGAAGATGAAGCTCCAACCCATCCATGGGCAGGAGTTTAGGCATCAGAGAGAGATTAGAAGCTCCACCATCCATGGGCAGGAAGTTAGGCATCCAGAGAGAAGATGAAGGCTCCACCCATTCCATGGGCAGGCAGTTAGGCAATCAGAGAGAAGATGAAGCTCCCACCCATCCATGGGCAGGAAGTTAGGCATCAGAGAGAAAGATGAAGCTCACCCATCCATGGGCAAGGAAGTTAGGCATCAGAGGGAAGATGAAGCTCCACCCATCCATGGGCAGGAAGTTAGGCATCAGAGAGAAGATGAAGCTCCACCCATCCATGGGCAGAAGTTAGGCATCAGAGAGAAGATGAAGCTCCACCCATCCATGGGCAGGCAGTTAGGCATCAGAGAGAAGATGAAGCTCCCACCATCCATGGGCAGGAAGTTAGGCATCAAAGAAAGATGAAAAGCTCCACCCATCCATGGGCAGAGTTAGGATCAGAGAGAAGTGAAGCTCCACCCATCCATGGGCAGGCAGTTAGGCATCAGAGAGAAGATGAAGCTCCACCCATCCATGGGCAGGAAGTTAGGCATCAGAGGGAAGATGAAGCTCCACCCATCCATGGGCAGGAGTTAGGCATCAGAAGAGAAGACTGAAGCTTCCACCCATCCATGGGCAGGCAGTTAGGCATCAGAGAGAAGATGAAGCTCCACCATCCATGGGCAGGAAGTTAGGCATCAGAGGGAAGATGAAGCTCCACCCATCCATGGGCAGGCAGTTTAGGCATCAGAGAGAAGATGAAGCTCCACCCATCCATGGGCAGGAAGTTAGGCATCAGAGAGAAGATGAGCATCTACCCATCCATGGGCAGGCAGTTAGGCATCAGAGAGAAGATGAAGCTCCACCCATCCATGGCAGGAAGTTAGGCATCAGAGGGAAGATGAAGCCTCCACCCATCCATGGGCAGGCAAGTTAGGCATCAGAGAGAAGATGAAGCTCCACCCATGCCATGGGCAGGAAGTTAGGCATCACGAGAGAAGATGAAGCTCACCCATCCATGGGCAGGAGTTAGGCATCAGAGGAAGATGAAGCTCCACATCCATGGGCAGGAAGTTATGCATCAGAGAGAAGATGAAGCTCCACCCATCCATGGGCAGGCAAGTTAGGCATCAGAGAGAAGATGAAGCTCCACCCATCCATGGGCGGAAGTTAGGCATCAGAGGGAAGATGAAGCTCCACCCATCCATGGGCAGGAAGTTAGGCATCAGAGAGAAGATGAAGCTCCACCATCCATGGGCAGGCAGTGTAGGCATCAAGAGAAGATGAAGCTCCACCCATCCATGGGCAGGAAGTTAGGCATCAGAGAGAAGATGAAGCTCCACCCATCCATGGGCAGGAAGTTAGGCATCAGGAGGGAAGATGAAGCTCCACCCATCCATGGGCAGGCAGTTGGCATCAGAGAGAAGATGAAGCTCCACCCATCCATGGGCAGGAAGTTAGGCATCAGAGAGAAGATGAAGCTCCACCATCCATGGGCAGGTTAGGCATCAGAGAGAAGATGAAGCTCCACCCATCCATGGGCAGGAAGTTAGGCATCAGAGGGAAGATGAAGCTCCACCCATCCATGGGCAGGAGTTAGGCATCAGAGAAAGATGAAGCTCCACCCATCCATGGGCAGGAAGTTAGGCATCAGAGGGAAGATGAAGCTCCACCCATCCATGGGCAGGAAGTTATGCATCAGAGAGAAGATGAAGCTCCACCATCCATGGGCAGGAAGTTAGGCATCAGAGAGAAGATGAAGCTCCACCCATCCATGGGCAGGAAGTTAGGCATCAGAGGAAGATGAAGCTCCACCCATCCATGGGCAGGAAGTTAGGCATCAGAGGGAAGATTGAAGCTCCAACCATCCATGGGGCAGGAAAGTTAGGCCGGTCAAAGAGGAAGTAACCTCCACCCATCCATGGGCAGGAAGTTAGGCACAGAGGGAAGATGAAGCTCCACCCATCCATGGGCAGGAAGTTAGGCATCAGGAGAGAAGATGAAGCTCCACCCATCCATGGCAGGAATTAGGCGTCAGAGAGAAGATGAGGCTCCACCATCCATGGGCAGGAAGTTAGGCATCAGAGGGAAGATGAAGCTCCACCCATCCATCTGGGCAGGAAGTTAGGCGTCAGAGAGAAGATGAAGCTCCACCCATCCATGGGCAGGAAGTTAGGCGTCAGAGGGAGATGAAGCTCCACCCATCCATGGGCAGGAAGTTAGGCGTCAGAGGGAAGATGAAGCTCCACCCATCCATGGGCAGGAAAGTTAGGCATCAGAGGGAAGATGAAGCTCACCCATCCATGGGCAGGAAGTTAGGCGTCAGAGGGAAGATGAAGCTTCCAACCCATATCCATGGCAGGAAGTTAGGCGTCAGAGAGAGATGAAGCTCCACCCATCCATGGGCAGGAAGTTGGCCCATCAAAGCAGAAGATGAAGCTCCACGCATCCCATGGGCAGGAAGTTAGGCGTCAGAGGGAAGATGAAGCTCCACCCATCCATGGGCAGGAAGTTAGGCGTCAGAGGGAAGATGGAGCTCCGTTGACTTGATGCGCTGAGACATTGTCCCTTTAAACGATGCTAAAGCAGGCGTGAGAGGTAATCCTCCGGAGTTAAACGAGGGGAGAGGAGGAGGGAGACTGCTCTGGGCTGGTATTTATTTTCCCAGCACATGGGTTGGGGCGACTGTAGGCTGTAGTAATACTATGGGCCAACAACTTGACAAATAACTTTAGCTCACCCTCTGTAGTGGACTGAAGTTATGCTGTAGTAAATGTACCTGACAGAAGTTCAACTCAACCTCTGTAGTGGACTGAAGTTATACTGTAGTAAATGTACCTGACAGAAGTTCAACTCTACTTCTACACAGTCCAAATGAGAAAATGCTTTCTTGAAGGTTTACTGCAGAGCTACAATGACAGCAGCAACAATATACAACTTTAACGTACCGGACACACAGAACTTTAGCTAAACTTTTGAAACTAACAACTAAATTACAACAACAACAACAACAACAAAAAAATACAACTTTATCAACAACTGCAAAAAAAATAAAAAATGAAAGTCAACGAAATGTAATTAAAAAAAAAAGTTTTACAAACTTTACCCGTAAGTGACGATGTAACTTTGTAGATTAAATCTGAGGCTCGGATTAGAACGATTCTGTGCCCTGACCTTTACAGTGGCAGTCAGACACCTTGTCTGTGTGTCAAATATCATCTTCCTCCCTATATAGTTGACTGAGTGGCAGCTGCTTCAGACCTCGAGCCTATTTAGATGAAAAACAATGCATTTCTTTTACTGTACAAAGTGCTTTTCCCCAGCAGCAATATGCAGTCAGCTAGTGACGTCCACCGCTGGAGGGGAGATTTACATTTTAAATATCCACCATTTTCACATCAGCACTTGTGCTGCTGTCACGACCTGGGGGGAGACCAGATCAAATCAAATGTTATTGGTCACACACACACACATGGTTAGCAGATGTTAATGCGAGTGTAGATAAATGCTTGTGCTTCTAGTTCCGACAGTGCAGTAATATCTAACAAGTGATCTAACAATTCCCCAACAACTACCTAATACACACAACATAAAGGGGTGAATGAGAATATGTACATATAAGTATATGGATAAGTGATGGCCGAGCGCCATAGGCAATATGCAATAGATGGTATAAAAGACAGTATGTACATGTGATATGAGTAATGTAAGATTATTTAAAGTGGCATTATTTAAAGTGACTAGTTTTCCATTTATTAGTATTACTCCTTTATAAGTGTCCAGTGATTGGGTCTCCATGTAGGCAGCAGCCTCTCTGAGATAGCGATGGCTGTTTAGCAGTCTGATGGCCTTGAGATAGAAGCTGTTCATTCTCTCGGTCCCAGCATTGATGCACCTGTACTGACCTGGCCTTCTGGATGGTAGCGGGGTGAACAGGCTGTGGCTCGGGTGGTTGTTGTCCTTGACGATCTTTTTATCTTCCTGTGCCACCGGGTACTGTAGGTGTCCTGGAGGGCAGGTAGTTTTCCCCCAGTGATGCGTTGTGCAGACCGCACCACCCTCTGGAGAGCCTTGCGGTTGATGGCGGTGCAGTTGCCGTACCAGGCGGTGGTATAGTTCATTCTGTCTATATGACTGTGTTCACATTGGCGATAACAAAGGGATGTTTTCGAGAGGTTTCTCAAGAGACAATCCTGTTGTGGAAACGTGCGAAATTATCCCATTTCGACGGCACCTCGTGAGGTTTACGCATGACACTCGCCCGACAGCTGCCCCCTCAGTGAAAACAGACTGGTCTCGTTGAACTCAACACTCCTGCAGTATATATGGTAATAGCAGAGCAATGTTTTTTGAAACAGTTGAAATGTATAGACATTTCCTTATATTTTGAGACTTGTTATATTTAGTTGTTACCTGAAATTTCAGTAACAGCCTGATACATTCAGAATTTTTACCAGATGCACTGAGTCAAGAAACTGGAAGCCCATTCCAGCTACAATACATATATATATATTTTTTTACAAATGTTAATACTATGTCAAAATGTTGAGATAAGCAAGTCAAATTATGTCACATCAGGATATTAAAACAGGATATTACATCATACAAATAGAACCTGATTTTTCATTTGTAACATTGTGTGGTGATTTCAGAATTGTGGTGATTTCAGATGTGTGGTGATTTCAGATGTGAGGTGAATTCAGATGTGAGTTGATTTCAGATGTGAGGTGATTTCAGATGTGAGGTGATTTCAGATGTGTGGTGATTTCAGATGTGTGGTGATTTCAGATGTGAGGTGATTTCAGATGATGTGGTGATTTCAGATGATGTGGTGATTTCAGATGATGTGGTGATTTCAMATGATGTGGTGATTTCAGARGATGTGGTGATTTCAGATGATATGGTGATTTCAGATGTGTGGTGATTTCAGATGATGTAGTGATTTCAGATGATGTAGTGATTTCAGATGATGTGGTGATTTCAGATGATGTGGTGATTTCAGATGATGTAGTGATTTCAGATGATGTAGTGATTTCAGATGATGTGGTGATTTCAGATGATGTAGTGATTTCAGATGTGTGGTGATTTCAGATGGTGTGATGTTTTCAGAGGTGGCACCACAGGTCCCAGAGTGGTGTGGGGCACATTGTTCTTCCTGATCTGGTAGGCTAACCTAACCAGGTAAAACTCTGAGTATGTCACAGTAATAAATAAGCTGTAAAAAAAAAAACTAGGCAAGTCAGTTAAGGACAAATTCTTATTTTACAATGACGGCCTATCCCGGGCCAAACCCGGTCGACGCTGAGCCAATTGTACGCCGCCCTGTGGGACTCCCGATCACGGCCGGTTGTGATACAGCCCAGGATCAAACCAGGGTATGTAGTGACGCCTCTAGCACTGAGATGCAGTACCTTAGACAGCTGAACCAGGGTCTGTAGTGACGCCTCTAGCACTGAGTTGCCATTGTACTGCTCAGACCGTCTGAGTAACGTTTAGGGTCTGTAGTGACAGCTCTAAGCACTGAGAATTGCAGTTGGCCTTAGATCGCGAACCAGGGTCTGGTATGTTGACGTGCCGCGTCACTAAGCATGGAGATCAGTTACCTTTCCTAAACTTTCCTGGGCTCGAATCCAGCGCGTCTTGGTAGTGACTGCCTCTAGCAACTGCGATCAGTACCGGAGGTCAGAACAGTCTGAACTACCAGGGTCCATATGTTTGTTCTTGTTTTATATTCTTCTGTTACTAATAGACTCCTGGCACTTAAGGAGATGAAAACTTAAATATTCCTGTGAACAATTATCATCGAGCCAAAAGCATAAGTAGTCTGACAAACACTTATTCCACCTCTCCCGCTTCACCCCTCTCTCCGCTCAATCCCTTCACTTCTATCCTCTCCTCCTCTACTTCCGGCGCTCCCACCCCCCAGCATTCTCTGATAATAAAATAGGAGTTGACTGGCTAAACCGGGCGACCAAAGGGACAGACTGATGCAGTAGGATGAGAGACCTCTCCAGTTCACCGTACGTCGGTCCACTACACGCCTCCTCCACCACATGGTCACTTTGACAGGTTCCAGTCCACAGCCATTAACGTCTGTCTGCGGATGGCACTCCTACTCTTCTATACTGCACTTACCCTTCTGACCATATGGGTCCCATTAGTCATACTATATATGTAGGGAAATGGGTGCCATTTGATGCAGACAGAGGGTTTGAACCAAGTGTACCCCTTCCTTCTCAAATACCTCCTCATAACATCTCCTCTGCTACTCACCAATTGCTTTTACCTCTCTGTCATCACCCTCCCAGTTTCCATGTTATTCCCTCTGTCTTCTACCTCTTCTTCAGGGTTCCATTCATTCGTCTTCTGTCATCACCGCTCTTCAGATTCCTTTTATTCCTCTCTGTCATCAACCTCTCTCAGGTTCCATTATTCTTCTGTCCATAACTCACCCTCGTCAGAATTCCATTTTACCTCTCTGCTCATCACCCGTTCTTCTAGCTTTCATTTTCTATCTCCGGTGCGTCTGGTCTACCGTCCTCTTCAAGGATTCCATTTATTTGCCTGCTGTTCATGCACAATCTTCTGCAGAATTCATTTATTCCTCTGTCATCACCCTCCTCAGATTCCATTTATTCCTCTGTTCATCACCCTCTCTGCAGGTCTCCATTTATTCCTCTGTCCATCACCTCTGTCATGATCCATTTATTCTCTCTGTCATCACCCTCTTCAGGTTCCATTTACCTCTCTGTCATCACTCTCCTCAGGTTCCATTTATTCCTCTGTCATCACCCTCTTCAGGTTCCATTTACCTCTCTGTCATCACCCTCCTCATAGGTTCCATTTATTCCTCTGCTCATCACCCTACTCGTCTTCAGGTTCCATTTTATTCCTCTGTCATCACCTTCTCTCAGGTTCCATTTATTCCCTGTCATCACTCTCTCAGGTTCCATTTATTCCTCTGTCATCATCCCTCTCTCCTCAGGTTCCCATTTTTCTCTCTGTATTCGTTCCATACCTCTTTTCAGGTTCCATTTATTCTTCTGTCATCACCCTCTTCAGTATGCCATTTATTCCTCTTGTCATCACCCTCTTCAGATTCCATTTATTCCTCTGTCATCACCCTCTTCAGGTTCCATTTATTCCTCTCTGTCATCACCCTCTTCAGATTCCATTTACCTCTCTGTCATCACCCTCTTCAGGTTCCATTTTATTCCTCTGTCATCACCCTCTTCAGATTCCATTTACCTTCTCTGTCATCACCCTCTTCAGATTCCATTTATTCCTCTGTCATACCTCTTCAGATTCCATATTACCTCTCTGTCATCACCCTCTTAGTGTTCCAATTTATTCCTTTCTTCATCATCCTCTTCAGGTTCCATTTAATCCTCTGTCATCACCCTCTTCAGGTTCCATTTAAGAGAGGCGGACAGGAATTGTTGGAGGGGGGAGGGAGGGAGGGAGGGAGGGAGGGTGAGAGGGGAGAGAGAGTGGGAGAGAGAGGTGGGAGGGAAGGAGAGAGTGGAGCGAGGGAGGGAGAGAGGGAGAGTGAGAGAGAGAGATGAGAGAGAGAGTGAGAGAGAGAGAAGAGAGCGAGAGAGAGGGGGAGAGGTGACTGGGAGTAGGGAGAGGGAGAGGGAGAGAGAGGCGTCACACACGCTTCCCACATCTTCAATAAAGTCTTTGATGTCATTCAATGAGAGACAACATGTTTTCATGTAAATTTTTCCATTGAAAAATACTGCACCAAACATCTTAGTTAGTCGGGCAATCTAAGATCTCTTCGACAGAAATGTCAAAATGAATGACAGATTTCTTGAGACAGTTTAATTCTGATTATTTTGAGAAAGTGTATTCTGGCTATGGCATCTGAAAATGGACAAACAGTGCTATTGTCACTTTTTTCAAATGAAAGTCTTTAATTAAGGGAGAATGCAAGCACACTCGTTTCGGTTCGCTAGCCGAGTTAGCCGAGTTAGCCGAGTTAGCCGAGTTAGCCGAGTTAGCCGAGTTAGCCGAGTTAGCCAAGTTAGCCAAGGCGCCAGCCAAACTGAACCATTCTGACACCTTTAAACACCTCTAAAGCCACTCTTGTGGCCTTATGGGCCCCTGGTCAAAAGTAGTACACTGTAGCAACATTTCCATTTCCTGTTAGCTCTAATCAGCTCGGCCAATCGGCCTGACGACTGTGTACGATCGATCTTATCTTATTTTGATTGGCTGAGAGCTGCTTTGTTCAAGATAGGAGATAAAATTAAGACTCCACTTCCTCTCCACACAGCAGAGCTCAGTGAAAAACAACAGTACAGGACTGTCTACACATAAAGAACCAATGCCTTCATCTAAAAGCTGAGACACACCAGTGGCGTTTGCTGGCCCAGAGAACTTAGCACCTCTGAACGTAATTTGAGATGCGAGTGTCAATCGATTTGACATGAAACGTTCGGTGCGATGTTTCACGAAGATGACCAAGCTACTAGTCTAAAATACTGGTGAGAGAGTGCACTGATCTAATCACTCTAGATGAGTATTCAAATCACAGTAGCTCACAGAGCATTAAAATCACAGTAGGTCGCAGAAGCATTTAAAATCAGTAGCTTCAAGCAGAGC
>NW_019945256.1:24986-34397 GCF_002910315.2 Salvelinus sp. IW2-2015
GAGAGAGAGAGAGAGAGAGAAGAGAGAGAGAGAGAGAGAGAGAGAGCTGCACCAACAGAATAATGGTGTTCCAAAAAAAAGGTCCAGTCTCCAGCAACACAAATACAAATTCCATCTAGACACCGTTGCCCTAGAGCACACAAGAAATTATACATACCTCGGCCTAAACATCAGCGCCACAGGTAGGTAACTTCCACAAAGCCGTGAACGACCTGAGAGACAAGCCAAGAAGGGTGTGCCATCAAAAGGAACATAAAATTTGACATGCCAATTAGGATCTTGCAAAAAATACTTTAATCAGTTAAAGAAGCCATTGCCCTTCATGGTTGTGATGGCTGGGGTCCACTCACCAACCAAGAATTCACAAAATGGGACAAACACCAAATTGTTTTGCAAAAATATCCTCTGTGTACAACGTAAAACACCAAATAATGCATGCAGAGCAGAATTAGGCCGATACCCGCTAATTATCAAAATCCAGAAAAGAGCCGTTAAAAGAGCCGACAACCACCTAAAAGGAAGCGAATCCTAAACCTTCCATTACAAAGCCATCACCTACAGAGAGATGAACCTGGAGAAGAGTCCCCTAAGCAAGCTGGTCCTAGGGCTCTGTTCACAAACACAAACAGACCCCACAGAGCCATCACCTACAGAGAGATGAACAAGGAGAAGAGTCCCCCTAAGCAAGCTGGTCCTGGGGCTCTGTTCACAAACACAAACAGACCCCACAGAGCCCCAGGACAGCAACACATTTAGACCCAACCAAAACAAAAAGATCATGAGAAAACAAAAAGATCTATTCAAAATAGAGATGTATGGATAAACCACTTCTCCAATCTTTCTGGCTCTATAACAAAGAACAAACAGCAAAAACATACACATGATCAATTACAAATCTTAGAATCAACTATTAAAGACTATCAGAACCCACTGGATTCTCCAATTACATTGAATGAACTACAGGACACAATACAAACCCTCCAGCCCAAAAAGGCCTGTGGTGTTGATGGTATCCTTAAATTAAATAATAAAATATACAAACCACAAATTCCAATTTGCTGTACTTAAACTCTTTAACGCCATTCCCCAATACTTGGAACAAAAAGGCTAATCACCCCAATCCACAAAAGTGGAGACAAATTTGACCCCAATAACTACCGTGGGATATGTGTCAACAGCAACCTTGGGAAAATCCTCTGCATTAACATCAGACTCATATATTTCCTCAGTGAAAACAATGTACTGAGCAAATGTCAAATTGTTTTTTTTACCAAATTACCATACGACAGACCACGTATTCACCCTGCACACCCTAATTGATAAACAAACAAAACTAAGGAAAAGTCTTCTCATGCTTTGTTGATTTCAAAAAACCTTTTGACTCAATTTGGCATGAAGGTCTGCTCTACAAATTGATGTAAAGTGGTGTTGGTTGAAAAACATACAACGTTATAAAATCCATGTACACAAACAACAAGTGTGCGGTTAAAGTTGGCATAAAAACACACACATTTCTTTCCACAGGGCCGTGGGGTGAGACAGGGATGCAGCTTAAGCCCCACCCTCTTCAACATATATATAAACGAATTGGCGAGGGCACTAGAATAGTCTGTAGCACCCGGCCTCACCCTACTAGAATCTGAAGTCAAATGTCTACTGTTTGCTGATGATCTGGTGCTTCTGTCCCCAACCAAGGAGGGCCTACAGCAGCACCTAGATCTTCTGCACAGATTCTGTCAGACCTGGTCAGGATTTCCACTCATTCACAAATAGGCAGGAGCAATTAGAAAATGTAATCATTCTGAGCTTTTATCAACGCTGGGAGAAATATTTAGATGCTGACCCGTAATTTATTGTTTTAAGTGTGTACAGAATACACTGAGCGTACAAAACATTAGGAACACCTTCCTAATATTGATTTGCACTCTCTTTTACCCACAGAGCAGCTTCAACTCGTCGGGTCATGGACTCTACAAGGTGTTGAAAGTGTTCCACAGGGATGCTGGTCCATGTTGACTCCAATGATTCCCACAGTTGTGTCAAGTTGGCTGGATGTCCTTTGGGTGGTGGACCATTCTTGATACACACAGGAAACTGTTGAGTGTGAAAAACCCATCAGCACTACAGTTCTTGACACAAACCGGTGCGCCTGGCACCTACTAACATACCCCGTTCAACGACACTTAAATATGTTGTCTTGTACATTCACCCTCTGAACAACACACACACACAATCCATGTGTCAATTGTCTCAAGGCTTAAAAATCCTTCTATATTAACCCTCCCCTTCATCTACACTGATTGAAGTGGATTTAACAAGTGACATCAATAAGGGATCATAGCTTACACCTGGTCAGCCTATGTCATGGATAGAGCAGGTGTTCTTAATGTTTTGTCCACTCAGTCTATAAATCTGTATTATTAAACATAAATAGAAAAATACTGAGGTCCCAGACCGGTCTTGTTTGCTTGTCTGTCTGTCTGTCTGTCTGTCTGTCTGTCTGTCTGTCTGTCTGTCTGTCTGCTGTCTGTCTGTCTTCTGTCTGTGTCTGTTGTCTGTCTGTCTGTCTGTCTTCTGTCTGCCTGATGTAGGTTAGGGGTATGGGGTAGAGGAGTTAGGGTTATGGATAAATGTAGGGGTAGGGGTTATGGGTTAGGGGTTAGGTATAGTTTTAGGGTTAGGAGTTAGGGGTTTGAGGTAAGGTTAGGCATATGTTTTTGTTAGGTTAGGCATACGTTAGTTTAAGGGTTAAGGTTAGGGTTAGATTTAGGGTCAGGGTTAGGGTAAATAGGATTTTGGAATGGAATCAATTCTTTGGTCCCCACCAAGGATAGCAATACAAAAACGTGTGTGTGGTGTTCTGTGTGTGTGTGTTGTGTGTGTTGTGTGTGGTGTGTGTGTGTTGTGTGTGTGTGTGTGTTGTGTGTGTGGTGTGTGTGTGCAACACGTCCGTTTGTTGTGTAATTGTTCTAGCCTGGATATTCTGCATACCTACGTTATCGAGGGAAAACTGTCATCGGTGTCTGAAGTGGTTTGTTTTCCATTGACCTGAAGCCCTTTAGTCCCAAGCATCTGCTGCCAGAACAGAACCCACTCAGACAGGCAGAACCCACTCAGACAAGACAGACAGAACCCCACTCAGACAGACAGAACCCACTCAGACAGACAGACAGAACCCACTCAGATAGACAGACAGGAACCCACTCAGACAGAACAGAACCCACCCACTCAGACAGGACAGAACCCCACTCAGACAGCAGAACAGAACCCACTCAGACAGGACAGACAGACCAGAACCCACTCAGACAGCAACCCACTCAGACAGGCAGAAACCACTCAGACAGGAGAACCCACTCAGAACAGGCAGAACAAAACCCCACTCAGAACAGACAGAAACCCACTCAGACAGACAGACAAGGAAACCCACTTCAGACAGACAGACAAAAACCCACTCAGACAGACAGGACAGAACCCACTCAGGACAGACAGAACCCACTCAGACAGACAACCAGAACCCACTCAGACAGAACAGACAACACTCCAGACAGACAGAACCCACTCAGACAGACAGACAGAACCCACTCAGACAAGGACAGACAGACAGAACCACTGCAGACACAGACAGACAACAGACAGAACCCCACTCAGACAGACAGAACCCACTCAGACACAGACAGACAGAACAGACAGAACAAACAGACAGAACCCACTCAGACAGACAGACAGAAACCCACTCAGACAGACAAGAACCCACTCAGACAGGCAGAACCCCACTCAGACAGACAGACAGAACCCACTCAGACAGACAGAACCCACTCAGACAGACAGAACCCACTCAGACAAACAGACAAAACCCACTCAGACAGACAGACAGAACCCCACTTCAGACAGACAACCATCAGACACAGAAAACCCACTCAGACAGGCAGAACCCACTCAGGACAGCAGAACCCAACTCAGACAGACAGAACCCACTCAGACAGACAGGAACCCACTCAGACAGACGACAGAAAACCCACTCAGACAGACAGACAGACCCAACCTCAGACAGCGAACAGGAACCACTTTAGACCAGACAGACAGAACCCACTCAGACAGACAGACAGACGAACCCACTCAGACAGACAGACAGAACCCACTTCAGACAGACAGACAAAACCCACTCAGACAGGACAGACAGAACCCCATCAAAGCAGACAGAAAACCCACTCAAGACAGACAGACAGGAACAGAACCCCACTCAGACAGACAGACAGACAGACAGAACCCACTCAGACAGAACAGACAGAACCCACTCAGACAGACAGAACCACTCAGACAGACAGACAGAACCCACTCAGACAGACAGACAGACGAGAGAACCCGACCAGACAGACAGGACAAGGAACCCACTCAGACAGACAGACCAGACAGACAGAACCACGACAGACAGACAGACAGAACCCACTTCAGACAGACAGACAGACAGACAGACAGAACAGACAGACAGACAGACAGAACCCACTCAGACAGACAGGACCAGACCAGACAGACAGAAAAACAGACAGACAGACAAACCAGACAGAACAGACAGACAGACAGAAACCCACTCAGACAGACAGACAGACAGACAGGAAACCCAACTCAGACAGACAGACAGAACCCACTCAGACAAGACCAGACAGACAGCGGACGGACGACGGACGACGGGACGGACGACGGTACGGACGGGACGGACGGACGGACGGACGGACGGACGGACGGACGGACGGACAGACACAGACAGAGAAGACAGACAGACAGACAGCAGACAGACAGACAGACAGACAGACGAAGACCCACTAGAGACAGACAGACAGAAGACAGAGAACCAACCAGAACCAGACAGATAGACAGACAGAATAGACCCACGATCAGGACAAGACAGGACAGACGCAGAAACTCAGACAGGACAGGGACAGGGGAAACAGGGACAGACAATAGGACAAGGACAGACAGACAGACAGACAGACAGACAGACAGACAGACAGACAGACAGACAGACAGACAGACAGACAGCAGCACACTTCACGTTTTTGTTCTTCTTTGTGTGTTGTATTTCTCTCAGTCTTTTCTCAAGTCCTTCTACACTCTTTACACCTGACTAGTTTACAGGGGAGAATTTACTTCTGGTGCTGCTTGGAGTAAGTTCCACGAAGGAAGAGGATGGTCTGGTTTTGTGTGTAGTTGCTGTTTATGTTTTTAACGGTAATTATATTGGGCCAGGTGTTGCTGCTTACAGCTCCCAGGGGGTATAGGGGGGGTGGTTGAATGGTTAGCATAGGGTTAGCATAGAGTTAGCGTAGGGTTAGCGTAGGGTTAGCGTAGGGTTAGCGTAGGGTTAGCGTAGGGTTAGCGTAGGGTTAGCGTAGGGTTAGCGTAGCGTTTCTCAAGGAAGGTGAGAGGAGGTCAGCCCTGGACATCCTGGTGGAATAGCTCAGTCCTCTCCTTGGGGTCAGAGCAGGGCCCCTGTGTCTGACCTGACCCCAACAACGGGCTCCCACTCCTAAATCTACCACACCCTTGACCCGCCTGCCCTGTGTGTGTGCGTGCGTGCGTGCGTGTGTGTGTGTGTTCCCATGGGCCTGTCCCATCCGTATGTCAGCGTGTGGTGATTGAGCCACTCTCAGAAGGTCCCAGAGGACCAGTGGTGCTGTTATCTCTACACCAGGGGGAGGTGTGCTGTCCTCAGTACACACACACAGCTGTCCTGTTCTGCCATCTCTTGTTAAGGTGGAGGGTCCCCTGTCTTGCTCAAGGATGCAATGTACTATCTGTTCATCTTAACCGTCTCAGTGTGTTTTAACAACAAACACATCTTTGAAGGACCCTCGTGACCCTCTTCCACCCCAATTTGAGGAGATGGGGACAGCATAGCTAAGTTTATTAAACCACTTGATTCTGTGGTGTGGTCTGGAATGAGGCAGCCCTCTCCTCTCTATATACCTCTCTCTCCAATGGTACCATCTCCTCTCTCTCTCTCTCTCTGTCTCCTCTCTCTCTCTCTCTCTCTCCGTGTCTGTCTCTCTCTCTCTCTCTCTCTGTTTCTCCTCTCTCTCTCTCTCTCTCTCCTCTCTCTCTCTCTCTCCTTGTCTGTCTCTTTCTCTCTCTCTCTCTCTCTCTGTTTCTCCTCTCTCTCTCTCTCTCTCTCCTCTCTCTCTCTCTCTCCGTGTCTGTCTCTCTCTCTCTCTCTCTCTCTCTCTGTTTCTCCTCTATCTCTCTCTGTGTCTGTCTCTCGCTCTCTCTGTCTGTCTCTCTGTCTCTTACCAACAAGCCATCAGACTGTAGGGTTGTGTTTCTGTCTGAAGTATAAATAAACCAGCTATCAGAAAATGTATTAGATAACTCCAGCTGTCATGACCAATAGATGTAGTAGCTTAAGGTTAGCATACCATACTGTCCTGCGCACCATGAACAGCCTTTAATTAGTACCGTTTTATGTCAGATCTGTGACAATGGCAGTTGGAGTCGGCACAAACAGATTGGTGAGCAGGCTGGGTTAGGATCTCTTATGTCTATCATGCATGTCAGAACTCTGAGGAGAGAGAGAGAAGAGAGAGAGAGAGAAGAGAGAGAGGAGAAGAGAGAGAGAGAAGAGAAGAGAGAGAGAGAGAGAGAGAGAGAGAGAGAGAGAGAGAGAAGAGAGAGAGAAGGAGAGAGAGAGAGAGAGAGAGAGAGAGAAGAGAGAGAGAGAGAGAGAGAGAGAGAGAGAGAGAGAGAGAGAGAGAGAGAGAGAGAGAGAGAGAGAGATTTGAAATGTGTTTTTTTTACTTTTGTGAGTGTAATGTTTGATGTTATTTATTGTTTATTTTACTTTTGTTTATTATTTTGGGATAGGGGGGCGCTGTTTTCACTTTGTAAAAAATCGTTACCAAATTAAACTGCCTCGTACTCAATTCTTGCTCGTACAATATGCATATTATTATTACTATTGGATAGAAAACACTCTCGCGTTCTAAAACCGTTTGAATTATATCTGTGAGTAAAACAGAACTCATTTTGCAGCAAACTTTCTGTCAGGAAGTGAAAAATCTGAAATCGAGGCTCTGTTCCAGGGCCTTCCTATTCATTTGCTTGAAATCTATGGATATACATGCACTTCATACGCCTTCCACTAGATGTCAAGAAGCAGTGAGAGGTGGAATGGGGTGTCTAGCTTGATCTGAGGTCGAACAAGAGCTCTTGGAATGACGTGACCACTATTTCCTTTGTTCAGCAAGCGCGGGAAGGAACCCTGGATTGCCTTCTGAAAAGCTTTCGTTATAGACGGATAATATCTCCGGCTTTGATTTTATTTGATAAATGTGATAATATTCATCGTAAAGTATGTTTTTTCAATATAGTTTTATCAGATTATTGAAAGTTTATCGGGAGTATTGGCGGTTTCCGTTCTCTGCGTTTGGTGAAGATGGACAGCTTCGTGCCACTTGGCTAGCTTTGGTTGCTAATTCGACAGGAGAAAAGGACATTCTAAAACCAAACAACGATTGTTCTGGACAAAGGACCCCTTGTACAAGATTCTGATGGAAGCTCAGCAAAAAGTAGGAACCATTTATGATGTTATTTCGTATTTCTTGTGGAAAAGTTTAGTACTATTCCGCCCTCATTGCAGGCGCTGTCTCGCTACAACGTAAGAGCTACCTGTATGTCGTACTAAAGTTATTTTTAGAAATTCTAACACGGCGATTGCGTTAAGAACTAGTGTATCTTTCATTTGCTGTACAACATGTATTTTTTAGTAAAGTTATGATGAGTTCTTTGATTAGATTAGGTGAGTGTCAGAAATATATCCGGATAATTTTGTGCAGTTTGCCACGTATTCACATTGTAAAACCACGATTTGTAACGCCAAATATGCACATTTTCGAACAAAACATATCTGTATTGTGTAATAGATGTTATAGGACTGTCATCTGATTAAGTTTGTCAAGGTTAGTGAATAAATGTATATCTTTTGCTGGTTTTTTCGTTATCGCTACCTTTGCGGTGAATGAATGCGGTTGTGTGGTTTGGCTATTGTGGTAAGCTAATATAATGCTATATTGTGTTTTCGCTGTACAACACTTAAAAAATCTGAAATATTGTCTGGATTCACAAGATGTTTGTCTTTCATTTGCTGTACGCCATGTATTTTTCATAAATGTTTTATGATGAGTATTTGGTATTTCACGTTGGTCTCTGTAATTGTTCTAGCTGCTTCGGTGCTATTTGTGATTGTAGTGCAATGACATATTTTTGTATCATTAATGTAAAAACTATGATTATACCTGAAATATGCAAAAATTTTCGAACAAACATAGATTTTTGTATAACATGTATAAGACTGTCACTCTGATGAAGTTTTTCTTAGGTTATTTACTAATTCTATCTCTATTTGGGGGTTTTGTGCAAGCTCTGTGTTGTGAAAGAAATGTCTGTGCTTTTTGTATTTGGTGGTGAGCTAACATAAATATACGTGGTGTTTTCGCTGTAAAACTATTAAAAAATCGGACATGTTGGCTGGATTCACAAGATGTTTATCTTTCATTTGCTGTATTGACTTGTTAATGTGTGAAAGTTAAATATTTCAAAAAAATTTTTTGAATTTCGCGCGCTGCCTTTTCAGTGGAATGTGGGAGGGTTCCGCAGAGGTTTAACTATTCACTTGCTTTGGCAATGTTAACATATCTTTCCCATGTCAATAAAGCCCTTGAATTTGAAATTGGGAGGGAGGGAGGGAGGGAGGAGGGAGGGAGGGAGGGAGGGAGGAGGGAGGGAGGGAGGGAGGGAGGGAGGGAGGTTGTATAAAATGTGACAAGGCTGATATACTGTCTGGCGAGCGTAGGAGAACGACAGTGATTTTTTTCTTTGTCCCACCGTGTCTCTCTTCACTGCTCTGAATACATTATTGAAAGATCTGGTATCGTTAGGTTCCAGTGATTTCGACCCGTGACATGAAGAACAGGAACATGCGTAAAAGCCTGACGCCCAGAGCTGTCTTTGTTTTTAATTTACCTTCCTTTATTAATTTGCATGTTCATTCACTACAGTGAATCACATCCTCTCCACTTAGAAGGCTGGAGAGAGAGAGAGAGACCTTTATTCACGGACAGCAGTAGGTTAGTATATGAGGGGAGTAGAAGACAGTGTCCAGCAACATCCTTTAGATAGGCAATGTCCTTGTGTGAGGTGCCGTGTGTATGCTGTGTGTGTTACTCTTATTAGGCTGAAACACACCCCAGTGTCCTTACCCACAAAAGATACACACATTTTCCTCACCATTTCTGACACAGAGAAGAAGAGACCCTCCCTCCTCATAATCTCCCTCTCCTTCCCTTCCTCATCTCTCTCTCTCCTTCCCTCCCTCCACATCTCTCTCTCTCCTTCCCTCCACATCTCTCTCCTCCTTCCCTC
>NW_019945256.1:35920-45062 GCF_002910315.2 Salvelinus sp. IW2-2015
AAACAGAGAGTACCACAGTGGCAGAATACCTGACCACTGTTGACTGACCCCACATATTAAGGAAAGCTTTGATTTCATGTACAGACTCAGTGAAGCATAGCTTTCGTATGAGGAAAGTGTCCCACCATAGGCAGACCTGGCTCTCAAAAAAGAACAGCTATTGCCACCTGCCACAAAATGAGGTGGGGAAACTGAGCTGCCCAATTCCTAACCTCCTGCCAAATGTGATGACCATAATTAGAGGACAAATATTCACCCCAGATTACACAGTCTATCTTATTTTCCCTTTTGTACTTACCTATGGCAACTAATATGACATTTGAAATTCTATTCTTTCGGTAACTTTTTGAGTTAAAAATATGATAAGTTGTGTGCCTCATTATAGCTTCGTTTTTATCTATTTCCCACTCGGTAGAAAATTGAACATATGCAGCCATGAACCGGAATGAAAGAGAGGAGAAAGGGACAGAGCAAGCAGGAAGAGCGAGAGAAGGAACCAGACAAGCAGAAGAGACAGGAGAGAGGAAAGGGACCAGGAGCCAAGCAGGAGAGAGAAAGAGAGAGAGAAAGGGGGGATAGGGAGCAAGCAGGAGAGAGAGAGAGAGAGAGAAAGGGGGGACAGGGAGGAAGCAGGAGAGAGAGAGAGAGAGAGTGAAAGAGAGCGAGCGAGGCCCCTCCCCAAGAGGAAATCCATCCAGCTCTTTGGATGCAGGGCTAGAGGATGATGTAAATTCACACTTGTAGTGCGCTCTGCCCAAGCGATCTGTCCTGCCTGTAATACCGTTCCTGAGTTCCTTACCACAGCCAGAAGACTGGAGTGTGTATTCACGACCAGTAAACGCACATCAGACCAGTACTGTCGCTACAGCTTCAGTCTACAGAACGGATACCATTCGGTTGGGGTTCAAAACTGGGCTTTTTGGATCTGAAGATATTCTCTATTGGAATATATTCCGACTTCTCAGTCTGCTTTTCTAGCGAGGATATTTATTTGTTTGTTTTTTTCTTTCCTTTTTTTGTGTGTGTTGATTCAAGAGGTAAGTGTATTTTATTTCATGCAGAGGTTATATTTCCTATCGCTTTGCTATTTTCCCGTACCCCCCCCCCCCCTTTTTTCCTAAGGAAGCAAATAGAAAAGTGAGCAGATTTGAAGGAATCTATTTCTGGTTATTTGAAATGAGGGCATCTTTCTACATTTCCATCATCAAGTTATTCTGCAGCTCCGTGTTGATTCCTTCGTCAATAGATTATAGGTTTTCTATCACAATCAAATGTTTATTTATCTTTTTTTTTTCAGTTGAAGGTGGGAGAGTAAGATAGCATTTACACCAAATCACAGCAACAAAAAATATGAAATAATAATATATTTATAAATAATATAATTCAACCACACAGAGTTCATAACAGCAACATGAAGTTGGTTCTGAAAAGAGTTGAGAATTGTTCGTAATATTTTATTTTAGAGCGATAGATTACAAAAAAAATGACTATTCCTCACTATTCTTCATTTTAATCATACACAACCTGACCCCGACTCACTTTCCAATAGCCTACACAAAGGCTACTTTTCGAGACGTGTGAATACGTGTAGCTTCGCCGACGGGGAGACGACACGTTCGGAGAGAAAGTAGCAGTTCCATTTTACCTCTGGTGGGCAATGCAGCATTGTTCTCCGCCTGTCTCTCTCTCCGCATTGCAAGTACCAAACACGGAGACGGACTACCCCAATGACGCTCCGCTAGCTCGTTCATACGGCTCACCGACTAGAAACCCTCTAACTCCTCAGCGGAGGCGAGCAACAGGGATCTTACCCTCCCTTATTCACTACGATATATTTAACATTCCTCATCTCATGGATAGCCTACTGAGGGATACCGAGGGCGCAGAGAGAATATAATTAATCGTGGAGATAGAACTACGTAAAAGACAAATCGCGGTCTAAGCAACTAAGCCTCTTGGTCGGCAGGCACCTTCGGAGGAGCTGGAAGACACCCCAGTGAGTGTCGGACATTCCTACGCTGATCCGGGAGAGAGGGAGAGCGGAGGTTTGACACCGAGGGCAGATTAAACCGGTGGGAAAACTCCGATGAAATTGCATCTCTCCCTGCCGGTGGGTGTTTGTCTCCCCTCTGCTCTCCTCCTACAGCCACAACAAGCTCAGCTCCCTTGTTCACTTCAGACCGTTTTGAGAGGTGGTGTTGGGGGGGCGGGGGGGGTTGCCTGTGCATAATGTGTGTTTTCACCACAAAGGAGGTTAGGGGGTCCAACGCCTAGTTTGAATTACTGTTGTTGAGTTGTCTATTAATGACAATGTAACGTGAAATCAACCAAAAGAAATTCACCCTCTCATTGGCATTTAGGTTAAAAAGTTGGGTGAAAAAAAATAATACGAAATTCCCTTAAATGAATTACTTTTTGCAAATACAATCCGTTTTCGACGTCGATTCAACGTCATCATATTTTGTTTGTTTGTTGATGTTGAAATAACGTGGGAACAGCATTTGATTCAACCCCCCCGAAGCAAGCCTACGTTTTGATGTGTGGCGTGTTCCTCTCCGCATGTCATTCATTGCCACATAACCGGAGCGCGCTCATACTCGCATTTCGCAGTGGATCTCCTCTCTAGCCTACCAGTTCATCAAACCAACGCACAACGATTTTCAGCCGACCCTAAGCAATTACCTTAGTTATGTTCGTATAATAATCTATAAAAATAGTGATAAACTAGTGGCAATGTCATAATTCTTTCATGACCCAATCAATCACCCATCTCTTAAGATAATGATCTATAGTCTCCGGTATCAATACGCGTCTGCTAGCGGGGAGATATAACACTAGCATTATCTGATAGAGCCGATGACATTTTTTATTTTACTAGCAAGTTCAGTTGAGAACAAAGTCTTATTTACTAATAACGGCCTACCTGGGAACAGTGGGTTAAACTGCCTGGTTCAGGGGGCAGAACGACAGATTTTATACCTTGGGGATTTGAACTTGCCACTTTCGCGGTTACTAATTCAACACTCTAACCACTAGGCTACCTGCTCTAACACTAGGCTACCTGACTCTAACCACTAGGCTACCTGTCTCTAACCACTAGGCTACCTGACTCTAACCACTAGGCTACCTGCTCTAAACCACTAGGCTACCTGTCTCTAACACTAGGCTACCTGTCTCTAACCACTAGGCTACCTGTCTCTAACCACTAGGCTACCTGCTCTAACCACTATGCACATGACTCTAACCACTAGGCTACCTGTCTCTAACCACTAGCTACCTGTCTCTAAACCAACTAGGCTACCTGTCTCTAACCACTAGGCTACCTGCTCCAACCACTAGGTCTACCTGCTCTAACCACTTAGGCTTACCTGGTCTCTACACCACTAGGCTACCTGCTTCAACCACTAGGCTACCTGCCCTCTAACCCACGTAGGCTAACCTGCTCTCTAACCACTAGGCTACCTGACTCTAACCACTAGGCTACCTGTCTCTAACCACTAGGCTACCTGCTCCAACCACTAGGCTACCGTGCTCTAACCACTAGTGCTACCTGCTCTAACCACTAGGCTACTCTGTGCTCTTAACCACTAGGCTACCTGACTCTACCACTAGGCTACCTGTCTCCTAACCACTAGGGCTACCTGCTCTAACCACTAGGCTGAACCTGACTCTAACCACTAGCGCTACCTGTCTCTAACCACTAGGGCTTACCTGCACTGCTAACCACTAGGCTACCTGTCTCTAACCACTAGGCTACCTGTCTCTAACCACTAGGCTACCTGTCTCTAACCACTAGGCTACCTGTCTCTAACCACTAGGCTAACCTGCTGCTCTAACCACTAGGCTACCTATACTCTAACCACTAGGCTACCTGTCTCTAACCACTAGGCTACCTGTCTCTAACCACTAGGCTTACTGTCTCTAAACCACTAGGCTACCTGCTCTAACCACTAGGCCTACCTCACTCTAACCACTGCTACCTGTCTCAACACACTAGGCTACCGTTCTCTAACCACTTAGGCTACCTGTCTCTAACCCACTAGGCTACCTGGTCTCTAACACCACTAGGCTACCTGTCTCTAACCACTAGACTACCTGTCTCTAACCACTAGGCTTACCTGTCTCTAACCACTAGGCTACCTGTCTCTAACACTAGGCTACCTGTCTCTAACCCACTAGCGCTACCTGTCTCTAACCACTAGGCTACCTGCTCTAACCACTAGGCTTACCTGCCTCTAACCACTAGGCTACCTGTCTCTAACCACTAGGCTACCTGTCTCTTAACCACCTAGGCTACCTGTCTTCTAACCACTAGGCTACCTGCTCTAACCACTAGGCTACCTGTCTCTAACCACTAGGCTACCTGTCTTCTAACCACGTAGGGCTACCTGCTCTAACCACTAGGCTACCTGTCTCTAACCACTAGGCTACCTGTCTCTAACCACTAGGCTACCCTGCTCTAACCACTAGGCTACCTGTCTCTAACCACTAGGCTACCTGTCTCTAACCACTAGGCTACCTGTCTCTACCACTAGGTACCTGCTCTAACACTAGGCTACCTGTCTCTAACCACTAGGCTACCCTGTCTCTACCACTACACTGCTCTAACCACTAGGCTACCTGTCTCTAACCACTAGGCTACCTGTCTCTAACCACTAGGCTACCTGTCTCTAACCCACTAGGCTACCTGTCTCTAACCACTAGGCTACCTGTCCTCTAACCACGTAGGCTACCTGCCTCTAACCACTAGGGTACCTGTCTCTAACCACTAGGCACCTGCTCTCATCCACGTAACGGGTACCTGTCCTCTAAAACCACTTAGGCTACCTGTCTCTACCACAGTACTGTCCCTGCTACCTGTCTCTAACCACTAGGCTACCTGTCTCTAACCACTAGGCTACCTGCTCTAACCACTAGGCTACCTGTCTCTAACCACTAGGCTACCTGTCTCTAACCACTAGGATACCTGCTCTAACCACTAGGCTACCTGTCTCTAACCACTAGGCTACCCTGCCACCCCGTATGTTTACATTTCTACATTAAAGCAGATTCCCACACTAATGGTAAACCGATCAACATAATGTATGTAGCGTGACTATTAGCTAGATGATGCGCAGTCCGTGTGAATACAAAATCCACCGTTAATTGGCATTTTCTCTTTTTTTCCTCCAGATGATGAAAGTAAGGATATAGGTTATACATCTAACATGGGGAAATAATCTACTATTACCACAAGGTAACTGATCCGAGCGTTATGCCTAACCTACTAAATATTTACGTTCCTTACCTAACCGATGTGAAATGGCTAGCTAGTTAGCGGTGGTGCGCGCTAATAGCGTTTCAATCGGTGCCAATTTCACATCGGTTACACTTACAGATGATCCGAATTTTGTATTGGCTATTTATCTTCTATGATGAAATATTTAACATGGGATGGTATATCACAAGGCTACTTGAAATGAATGTTACGTTTCCTCTCCTTTTGATCAAAGTTGTTAAGGGACAAATGTGTGTATTGAAGGTCCCCATGGGGGATATTTGCTAACAGCTATCTATGGCAGAAATCCACATGATTGTGTCGTAGGAGTATAGACCTATGGGAGTGATGAAATAAACTCAGCCATTGATCTTGGTGATTGGTGTTAAAAAGGTCCAATCCACTATTTTGGGGCAGATTTACATGAGAAACAATAGGGCATCATTTCAACAACGTCTAGGCTTATGGTTTCAATATACACCCTGATTACACATATACAAGGACGTTCTTGATAGGTAACCTCACTGTAATACCCAACTGATTAAAACCAAATGGTAAGCTGGAAAAAACAAAGGAGATTGGCTTGATTTCAATAGTCTACACCAGAGCATTCTGTTTAACAACACATTTCTCCGGGCTACACTAATGAAAGCATATCTTTGGAAGGTACATTTAATAACTTGATTTCAAAAATAAGAATAGCAACCAGCTATTGACATTGAGCTATTGTACCGTTGTGAGATAGACAGTGGAATAAATAGCCTGGTTTGTTTACATCAGTCGGTCAGTCAGACCGGGTAGTGGGACAGAGCTACACAAAACGGGTGCTATCAAGAACCTCATGGTTCTTCGGTTGTCCCCATAGGAGAACCCTTTGAAGAACCCTTTTTGCTTCCAGATAAAACCCTTTTGGTTCCAGGTAGAACCCTTTTGGTTCCAGGTAGAACGCGTTTGGTTCCAGGTAGAACGCTTTTGGTTCCAGGTAGAACCATTTTGGTTCCAGGTAGAACCCTTTTTGCTTCCAGGTAAAACCCATTTGGTTCCAGGTAGAACCCTTTTGCTTCCAGATAAAACCCGTTTGGTTCCAGGTAGAACCCTTTTGGTTCCAGGTAGAACCCTTTTTGGTTCCATGTAAAACAAAAAAGTTTTTACAGAGAACCACCAAAAAGGAGTCTCCTATTGGGGCCCCCAAGTGGCGCCGCAGTTTAAGGCACTGCATCTTAGTGCTCGAGGTGTCAATACAGACACCCTGGTTCAAATCCAGGCTGTATCACAACCAGATGTGATTGGGAGTCCCATAGGTCAGTGCACAATTGGAACAGCGTCATCTGGGGTAGGCCATCATTGTAAATAAGAAAATAATTGTTCTGAACTGAATTGCCTAGTTAAATAAAAAACTGGGGACAGCTGAAGAACCCTTTTTTGGGGGGGGTTCTAAGAGGGCAGCCTATTGTTCTGCTGTGTGGACCTCCCCTGGGAAAAGTCACTGGTCAATTGGTTTTCACAGAGAAGGACCTCCACAACTGGAGTCTAGTAGGTTAACCAGGTCACGATGCAGACGTGTCATCTAGACAAAGGACTGAGAATAATATCAATAACACACTTTGTTTTCTTTTTAAAAACTTTGACCTTTGACCGGTCTGAGGCAGTAATAGTACAGAAAGACACCAATAGAGTACTATTTCTAAATTAGTTATTCTCTACATTTAGGCCTAATTCAATTTCATCCATCATCAATGAAACAATAGAGGCTTTTCTAAATCACCAATTCCAATCCCACCAGAAAGAAATCGCTAATTATAGTGAGCGACATAGAGAAGAGACGACTGAAGGGAATTATAGTGGGCGACAAAGAAAGGGAGACTGAAGGGAATTATAGTGAGCGACAAAGAGAGAAGGAGACTGAAGGGAATTATAGTGAGCGACAAAGAAAGGGAGACTGAAGGGAATTATAGTGAGCGACAAAGAGAAGAGACGACTGAAGGGAATTATAGTGAGCGACAAAGAGAGAAGGAGACGACTGAAGGGAATTATAGTGAGCACTGGAGTCTAGTAGGTAATCTCCAGGTCACGATGCAGACGTGTCATCTAGACAAAGGATGAGAATAATATCAATAACACACTTTGTTTTTTTTAAAAAACTTTGACTTTGACCGTCTGAGGCAGTAATAGAACAGAAAGACACACATATAGAGTGTACTATTTCTAAATTAAGTTATTCTCTACATTTAGGCCTAATTCATTTCATCCATCATCAATGAAACAATAGAGGCTTTTCTAAATCACCAAATTCCAATCCCACCAGAAAGAAATCGCTAAATTAAGTTGAGCGACATAGAGAAGAGAACGACTGAAGGGAATTATAGTGGGCGACAAAGAAAGGGAGACTGAAGGGGAATTATAAGTGAGCGACAAAGAGAGAAGGGAGACTGAAGGGATATTAAGTGAGCGACAAAAGGAAAGGGAGCTAGGAATTAGATGTGGCGACAAAGAGAGAGACGACTGAAGGGAATTATAGTGAGCGACAAAGAGAGAAGGAGAACGACTGAAGGGAAATTATGTGAGCGACAAAGAGAGAAGGAGACGACTGAAGGGAATTATAGTGGGCGACAAAGAAAGGGAGACTGACAGGAATTATAGTGAGCGACAAAAGAGAGAAGGAAGACGACTGAAGGGAATTTAGTGGGCGACAAAGAAAGGGAGACTGAAGGAATCATAGTGAGGCGACAAAGAGAGAAGGAGACGACTGAAGGGAATTATAGTGGGCGACAAAGAAAGGGAGACTGAAGGAATTATAGTGAGCAGTAGAGAGGGAGACTGAAGGGACATTATAGTGAGCGACATAGAGAGGGAGACTGAAGGGAATTATAGTGAGGACAAAGAAAGGGAGACTGAAGGAATTAAGTGAGCGACATAGAGAGGGAGACTGAAGGGAATTATCGTGAGCGACAGAAAGAAGAGGAGCCTGAAGGGAATTATAGTGGGCGATCAAAGAAAGGGAGACTGCAAGGGAATTATAGTGAGGAGAGCATAGAAGAGGAGACTGAAGGGATATCGTAGCGACTAAGAAGAAAGGGAGACTGAAGGAATTAAGTGAGCGACATAGAGAGGGAGAAACTAAGGGATTATCGTGAGCGACAAGAAAGGGAATGAAAGGAATTATAGGATGAGCGACCCATAGAGAGGGAGACTGAAGGGAATTATGGGAGCCGCCAAAGAGAAAGACACTGTATATGGAGAGAAGAGGAAAAGGATAAAAAGAAAGGAAAATGAGCTTTCCTCTTTTTGCTTGAGTCCAACGTTGGAAACTAGGTTAAAAGGCCTCGGTGTAATAAGCTAAACTCACCAAAACCTCTGGCCGTCCATGCCCAAGTCTGCTGTCCTTCAAAACAGTAGTCCTCCATATCTATGGCAGGTGATACAGCCTGAGACAGCCCCCAAGCACAGTCATTGATAGTGTGGGTTGATGTGTGTCGCCTCTCTCCGCCCACCACCGGCTAGTTCCGTCTCACTTGCAGTGCCCTAACCTACCCCATGTGGTAAGAAGCATGTCATGCCTACGGCAACAAGAGCATTTCTCCTTCCTTCAATAGCATTACATGCGAACCCCCCCTCTACTCAACAGGCCCTCTCTCCTCCCGCCCCTCCCTTCTATCTCACTCTCTCATTACCATCATTGCGAGCCCCCCCCCCCCATGACCTTCTCTCTCTCCCGCCCTCTATTGCACTCCTTCGTCGTGATCAGACCACCGTCAGCCCCTAATTCTCTCTCTCTCTCTCTCATCTCCTCTCTCTCTCTCTGTCTATTGTCTCTTGTCTCTTGTCTCTGTCTCTGTCTCTGTCTCTGTCCTGTTCTGTCTCTCTCTCTCTCTCTCTCTCATCTCT
>NW_019945256.1:45087-46444 GCF_002910315.2 Salvelinus sp. IW2-2015
GGCGACCAAAGAAATGGGAGACTGACAGGGAATTATAGTGAGCGACAAAAGAGAGAAGGAGGAGACGACTGAAGGAATTATAGTGGGCGACAAAGAAAGGGGAACTGAAGGAATTATAGTGAGGACAAAGAGAGAAGGAGACGACTGAAGGGAATTATAGTGGGCGACAAAGAAAGGGAGACTGAAGGAATTATAGTGAGCGAGCAATAGGAGAGGGAGACTGAAGGGATTATAGTGAGGAACATAGAAGAGCGGGACTGAAAGGGAATATTATAGTGGGACAAAGAAAGGGAGACTGAAGGGAATTATAGTGAGACTGAGCATAGAGAAATGAAGGGAGATGAAGGGTAATTATGCGGGTGAGCGACATAGAGAGGGAGCCTGAAGGGAATTTATAGGGGCCGACAAGCTCTCTCTCTCTCTCTCTCTCTCTCTCTCTTTTTCTCTTTCTCTCTCAACAACTTAGAATAGTGACAAATCTAGACAGTTGGTGAAGGTGCCCGGGGGTAAAGTAACAATCTATTATTTATCCTAAAGAATAAAAAATCTGTTCTTCTGAAATCAAAGCCAGAAGAAGAAAGGAAACAAAATCAAAAACAGTCTACATTCTTAAAGAAATGATACTGGGAATTCTAATTCTAAATTATATTATAGTTTTTTTTTTTTTTGGCCTAAAATATATAGATATCTTTCTAAATATATAATAGATAGATATCTTCCTAGATGTATAATAGATAGATATCTTCCTAGATGTAAAATAGATAGATATCTTCCTAGATGTAAAATAGATAGATATCTTCCTAGATGTAAAATAGATGGATATCTTCCTAGATGTAAAATAGATAGATATCTTCCTAGATGTAAGATAGATAGATATCTTCCAAATGTAAAATGGAAGACTCAGCATCAGTTGTAAGATGGCTAGTTGAAGACCACCATGAAGTATTACCATAGTATGCTATGTATGTAGTTGCTGTGAAATTGTTTCTGAATCTTTTTTCTTTAAGGCGCTTTGTGCGTCTCAAATGGCACTGGATTCCCTATATAGTGCACCACTTTTGAACAGCACCCATAGGGCTGCAGTGCACTAAATAGGGAATATGATACTATTTGGGATGCAGGCCTTGTTATTCCAGAGTTAAAGTACTCTTAGGCGTGTTGATCACTCTAGCTGTGGCTATAAGCTATCCCTGTCCTTTGGCTATAAGCTATCGCTGTCCTGTGGCTATAAGCTATCACTGTCCTGTGGCTATAAGCTATCACTGTCCTGTGGCTATAAGCTATCCCTGTCCTGTGGCTATAAGCTATCGCTGTCCTGTGGCTATAAGCTATCGCTGTCCTGTGGCTATAAGCTATC